>NC_086011.1:762500-1062500 GCF_030014385.1 Trichomycterus rosablanca
CACGGTACACGGTGGTACTGAACATTCCTAAAACTGTAATCCCATATTTACTGGTCATTTCCATCGATAAGAGATCTGTACTGTACCCGTGTACACGCGCCAGGGACCGAGCGTACCGATTTGGGTTAAATAGGGGCTCCTGAAGCGAGAAAATACCAGCGCAGTCCTTAAATCTACTATCTAACTGGAAACATGGGAAACTTGACCACGCCTACAGAGGATTAAAAGACGACGGGGGCAAACAGACTGCCAGGGTCCAGGACTTGGGCAGGAACAGATGTACACTACAGGTTAAGGTACAGGACTAGTATTTAAAAGGTCGCTGGTTAAAGCCCCACCACTGCCAGGTCGCCACTACTGGGCACTTAAGCAAAACCCTTAACTCACAATTACTTAGATTGTATACTGTCACAGTACTGTAAGTGGCTTTGGATATAACCGTCTCCTAAATGCTGAAAATGTAATTGGGAATGGACGATAGTTCCGGATTTTGGTAGAGTAGCGTGCAATGGAAAAGGGGCAAAAAAAGTGGACACCTGATCATGAGCTTTTAGACTGTTCCAAAAGCACGGGTGAGAATATAAAGGCACCTCTGTGCTCGTTTGTGCCCATTGGGACAGAAGTGCATTGGCCAGGAAGGCCTGGCTGGTATCAGCGGTCAACGGGGTCGAGGTCAGGGCTGTGTGCAGACCACTGGAGTCCCTCACACCAACATCACTTTGTGTACAAGGAGACAAATACCCCTTTTCCACCCAAAAAAAACCATGGTTCTTGAACCGGTTCTGTTCAGGTTTCTCTGAACCTTGGTGTTCTGTAGAGAACCGACACGCGTTTCCACCAGTTTCTGAGAACCAGGCAGCGTCATCAGCGGTGGGCGTTACTTACTAAGAGTTAAGAGCGGTAATATCATGGCGGAGTGTGTGGATTATGTGCGAGCGTTTGTGCTGCTGTTACAGATGTTTGTTTTTATGTAAAAAGCATCGATCTAACTATCGGTGATAAGAAGACGTGACGTGTTCGTCTCAGTTGTTGTTTTATTTAGTTTATTGACGTGAGAGGAGTTTTGTGCTTCGGTTTCACCGCGACTCTCGGCTCAGATAGCCGATTTGCTCAGCGCTCGACTCGAGCGATAAAACATCATTAAAGTTCCACAACATGAACAAACATCTGTGTGAAATAAACATTAAATCCAGTCTAAAATACCACGTGTATCCGTGTTTAACTGGATTTACTTCACGTGTGTTTATGCAGCTCGGGGAGATGAAAAAGCTTCACGCTTTATTTTTCACGTTAAGAGGTGTTCGTTCTGTCCGGGTCACTTTTACCTCGTCACATCACACAGTTCATCTTTTTAAAGGCGCTTTGAAAATATCAGCGGCAAACTGGTTCAAAATGTAATCAGGTGAAGTTTAAAAGATAAAAATGCAGCATTAAGCTCCATACGAGACCCCAGAGGACGGCGTTGTTGCTAACGCGCTGTGCTGTACGACATGACGCGCCCACTGACGGACGGCACGGTTCGGCCTGAATAACCCAGTATTCTGTGGTGCCAGATCGGCCCGCCGGTTCTCTGTCTGGAACCTCTTTTCTCCGGTGGAAACACGCGGAACCGGTTCAGAGTCAAGTTCGGGAACCGTAACGGGCTCCGCGCCGCGTCGGTGGAAAAGGGGTAAAAGTGTGGAGCGTAGTTTGTAAAGTGTGGTTTAAAAGGGTGTCCACATACTTTAGTTTAGAATTGTAAGAGACGTCAGTAAATAAGTGATACCGGTGTGAATGAGAATGTGTCGTTTCAGGTGATATCCACTCCTGAAGGCACCGTAGCAGTGATCGCAGATGAAGTTCTTCTGCACTTTGGACAGCGTGCAGTTCCCGTTCTCGTCCATCACACCAGCCTGAGGAACACAAGACGGAGAGGTTAGTCCGAAAGGTCCTGGAGAGAGTTCTGCACCATCACGTGGGTCGTCGTCTCCCTCGGCTGCTCCCGTCCGGGGTCGCCGGGGCCGATCGTCGTGTCACACCAACCACCCACGTGTCCTCCCTCAACATTCCATTTGGCCTCCATCGTCGGCACCTTCTCCCTATAGAACCCTCATCGCTGCTCTGCACATGCCCAAACCATGTGGTGTGTTAGTGTGTGTTGTGCTGGTACGAGTGGATCAGACACAGCGGCGCTGCTGGAGTTTTTAAACACCTCACTGTCACTGCTGGACTGAGAATAGTCCACCAACCAAAAATATCCAGCCGACAGCGCCCCGTGGGCAGCGTCCTGTGCCCACTGATGAAGGTCTAGAAGATGAGCGACTCAAACGGCAGCGATAGATGAGCGATCGTCTCCGACTTTACATCTACAAGGTGGACCAACTAGGTAGGAGTGTCTAATAGAGTGGACAGTGAGTGGACACGGGGTTTAAAAACTCCAGCAGCGCTGCTGTGTCTGATCCACTCGTACCAGCACAACACACACTAACACACCGCCACCATGTCAGTGTCACTGCCGTGCTGAGAATCATCCACCACCTAAATAATACCTGCTCTGTGGGGGTCCTGTGGGGGTCCTGTGGGGGTCCTGACCATTGAAGAACAGCATGAAAGCAGATGGACTACAGTCAGTAATTGTAGAACTACAAAGTGCTTCTATATGGTAAGTGGAGCTGATAAAATGGACAGTGAGTGTAGAAACAAGGAGGTGGTTTTAATGTTATGGCTGATCGGTGTATTTAAATTAAAAGTGAACGTATGGTCATCGGCCCTGTACCAATTGCTGGCGTACGTGTACGAACAAATGAAGTCAATAAAGTGGAAGGTTAAGCATCACTTTCACTGCTGCCGTTATTCAAACGTACAGTTCCTGACTGTATCTGAATTTTAACTACAGTCCCAACTCTTTTGGAACTAGGGTTGTGCATTCAAATGTAGCAGGATGAGAGGCCTCTGTTCATGTGTGTGTGTGTGTGTGTGTGTTTCACACTGACCTCATGGAGGCATCGAGGCAGGCTAGGAATGTACGAAACGAACGCACCCCCCCCCCCCCCCCCCCATCCCCCCTCCCCCCCGACTCTGTCTCCAAACACTGACCTTCCCGGCTTTCCCCTCCTGCTCTCGGACTTTGCAGGGCGTTCCCGCCTTCCTGTTCTTCTTTTTCTGCATGTCCTCGCCGGTTGGCATTTCCTTCTCGTCCAGCAGCCGGGCAGCGTGGTATTCGCCTTCCTTACGCACAAGCTGCAGGAAAAAGAGCGGAAAAAGAAGCGGCGTTCGATGAAGACGAAGCCCCGAACCGACAGCTAAACGATATAAAGGTGGATCCATCGCGCGTCCATCTGGGTTCGTGTGGCAGCCAGTAGCACTGGGAACAGTTCAGTACCGACAGTCACAAAACTGACCCACAACGTGTCTTAAAATGTACCAGGAACGACTCCAGGAAACGCAAGCTGAAGCTTCTGGACTGGTCCTCACAATCTCCTGGCCTAAACACCAGTAAAACCAGTGTGTTTATCCTAAAACATGGGTCTAAATCAGAGACGTTAATGAATGCTGATCGATAGATAGACGCTGTGGGTTGAAGCTCGTTTTAATTCGCGTCCGACATCCGACGGTCGACATTAAAACCATCTGACTGAGCAGAAATTCGACCCCCGGCACGTTTTGCCTCGATAATTCTACCTGGTGTCGAGTTTAAGGTTGGAACCCTGACCAGAGAGGCTGAACCCGAATACTGACAGACTTAAAAGGTTAATCGATTAGTTTCCGAGCTGGGCACTGCTGGGTTAACCCTACTGGCCGTGTCTGGAAGAAAGAGCAGGCTTTGTCTCATTGGGAGGGGGAATAACAGACCTCGAGTCCCCACACCCACCCCCACACCCACGCCCCTTAAGGCTGAAACAGAGATAACATGCCAGCACGAGGAGAAAAGAAAACCAACCAGCAGCACCCTGCCAGCGCAAGTCAACTGGATATGTCCAAACTGTGGAAACAAAAACACACTCGTGTCTATGTGTGTATTTCCTCTTCCTACCAGTGGAGGGCAGGTCATGGCCGTGGTTAAACCCATGTGTCCCTGTGGGTCCCTCGGGGCAGAACCGGGCATCGGGGGTGGAGGTAACGGGGGCATCATCTTCTTTGGAGCGGAGATGGTGCTGGCCTGCATCAGGGCCATGCTGGAGAGGACGGCTTCACACCCGAGCAGCCCGGCCTACCAACACACACACACACACACACACACACACACACACACACACACACACACACACACATTCAGCTCAGCTCAGCTCAGGATTTTCCATAATTTTGAGCAAAAAGAGAAAGAATTGAGGGTTAATAAAAGAAAGATGATCGACGGACCCATTTCATATGGTCACGGACCGCGCCGGATGGTATGTGTGACATCACAACAGAGGATGGGGCAACGGGCGGGGCCGGGAGAGCTGTCACTCAGGATGATACGTTGGACAACAGGCCGCACCCACTGCTATCATCTGGTACCTGTTACCCTGTTAGAGAAGAGAAGTGAAAATTAAATCATCAGATTTTGACATTGTTTGTTTGTTTATTAGGATTTTAACGTCGTGTTTTACATTTTGGTTCCATTCATGACAGGAGCGGTCGTCACTCATTACACACAAGGTTCATCAGTTCACAAGTTTAATATCGAACACAGTCATGGACAATTTAGTGTCTCCGAATCACCTCACTTGCACGTCTTTGGACCGTGGGAGGAAACCGGGGTTTCGATCGGATGCCCGTGGAAGTCGGCTCCGGTGGTAGCCCCATTTTCGGGGTGTATCTGTCTCTGAGCAGATTTAGAACTTCACTGTTCTCCTCACACAATCCCTGCTCTTACTACCATCGATCTCAAACCTTCATTCATTAGCAAGTTCTTCCAGTCGTCTACAGTCTAATGTTAGTATCTCTCAGCCCAGGTCGAGCGTCTGGTCTCGTTAAGCTTCCTGTACAGAAGTCGCCGTTCTGTCTCTCGTTTATGGGTCACTTCTGGTCGGTGGTCATGTCTGTGAAAACACCTCCGTGCTTAGAAGAACAATCTGACTTCTGACATTTCATTCATTCTGATGTCATGTGTGTATGAACTCAATCAAATCCACCTGCCGACAGTCTTCTAATCTTCCGCTTCAACGGAAACGAGTAGACTCAAGTAAATCTGAGCTTCTGTACGAAGGAATGAACGTCGTCAATATCTAGGGATTTAACTCTTCTAATCCTTCAACTCTTCTGAAACACCTAATAAGACGTTTTTACATTAGAAGTATTTTCACTAGCAGCACCAGATCTTTAATTGCACTTTTATAAACAGAAAATCATGTGAATAAATAAATAAACATCATCGAAAATAGAAGAAATGGCAATTTGAAACTTATTAGGGATGTAATGATGCACCATAAGACAGTTACAAATCGATTCAACATTCACTTTAAACAGCAGAGGGCGCTGGTGCGATTCACCTCGCCTGGTTGACGTCACTACAGGGTTGCCAGGTTCGGAGTTTTCCAGCCAAATGTATTTATGTGATGATTTTTTCTTTATTCGTATTATTCATTTATTTATTTTATGTGGGATTTATTTAACAGTTTTTTTTACACAAATAGTTTGTACCTACCTAAAAGGACATTAATTATTTACACAAATAAAAGATAAGCACAAACACATGATTTTATTTTATTTTTATAAAGAGAAACAATTAAAGGAAACTATCATAATTTGTCTTCAATTTAATTTTGTTTTTAAAAAATCAGGAAAAATCGTATCGTGGGTAGAGTGCATCGTTACATCCCTACTATCTATACGTCAAGACAAGTTGAATGCATGTCATTCATTTAAAAAATTACTATGATAATTCAAGTTAATATCTTTTAAATTTAACAGTAGTTTAATTAAGGCAAGTCGATTTCAGTATTAAAAGTTTGGGTTGTTTATATGTATTAAAATTTTTATTATTAAAACAAGACATTACTAAATCTAATTAACTATTAATTCATGTAAAATTTCTCTAATTTCCTTCTAAATAAAGTGTTTCCACAGTAAAATCAGTCTGGATCTGATGACTGTTGTACTATTGTTAGAATTCAGCTTCTGGATGAGGTTAGAATTGCATTGCAATGTTAATTTAAATAAAATTCTATTCTAAATACAAAAAATAAAACTTAAGATTGCACAGAATTAACTGAAACTAAAATATATTAAATATTTATTATTGTTTAACCACAAACTCGCTGCATTCTGGAATTAAAACCATTGCATTTCTGTGCATTTTGATTACGTAAACGAATGTAAACCCTAATAAATACAGAACTGATCCCTAAAAGTGTGTAACCCCCCTCACACAGGGTCCCGGGCGGGTGGGATTTGCCCCCGGGGTGCACAAACTTTTTCACAATCCTGCAAACGGGTATTTAACTAGCTGTGGTTAGCATTAGCTTAGCATAGATGAGCAGCTCGACTCCCTGCGCCACCCACACCGTCTTATTCACTAATATCTCACTCAAAAGCACCACCATACACGCGCTACACCGAATACAAACACGAATCTAGATTAAATACAGAGAATGGATGAATATTTACCTGTTTTATAAGTAGCACCGTGTACGATTCTCTCTCCGTCTGCTTCAGCTAACGGGCTAACAGTTTACAAACACAGGAAAAACAGCACCGGAAGTGCCTGGCGAGAGCGCGCACAGCACAGTCGGAGGCGATCCTCGAGAGCGCGCACTGACACGAACGCTGATTATGATTGTTCGAGTTTCACGATTTTTCCGACACTAAGTGCGTCCCATTAACTCACGAACATGGAACACTGGCACAGACAATAGTCTAGGGTTAGGGTTATGTCCCGCAGATGCAGCACATCCAGCAGCATTTCATAATGAGGAGGCTGTAGCAACCGTGAAGTATGGTGGTGGTAGCGTGTGTGATGGTGTAATGGTTTGATGGTTCAGGGGTGCTTTAATGCGCCTGTACATGGAACACTAGAACTGGTTATTTACGTTTACATTTTCAGCATTTAGCGGACACTTTAATCCAAAGCGACTTACAGACCAGTGACAGTATATTGAGGGTTAAGGGCCTTGCTGAAGGGCCCAACAGTGGCAACCTGGCAGTGGTGGGGCTTAACCCAGCAACCTTTTGATTGCTAGTCCAGCACCTTAACCGCTAGGCTACAACTGCCCCGTTATTGAGGGGAACGTGGATGTGTATTCCAGTAAACCACTGAGGAGAACGGGAGGTTATCTGACCATGAGATGAAGCTGAAGCCGAGGTTATAACACATTTTTCAGCAGGACAACAGACATTCTGTGACCTGAAATATGCCAGCAGTCCATGTCTGACAACCAGCAGTGAATCGGTTCTAAAGCACACATGAAAGATTAATTTTATAATATAAATAAAATCATCAGATTCTGACATACGACGGAACAATTTGAGTGAAAAGTTACTAAAAACTGACATGAATTGCAGAATTTCTTAAGTATTTTGAAGCTGAAGTCCATGTTCTCCCAGCATGATCCTACAAAACCTCAAAATTTCATAATATAAAAAGTATGTAGTAATGCGGTAATTACAATGATAACTATAATGGATACCTGTTTTATTAAATAAGTCATACACAAAGATAAGGGATGTTAAATTCTACCCTAAGTAAACAAGATGAGTTAAAAAAAATAGTTTAAAAAAACACGTTACTGTTATTGGTCCTCTTTGCATTGGTAAATAGCAGAACTGAGTCTTCTCCTGTAATGTGTGAGACTGAAGATTACAAAGTGAAAACTTAACGCCACAACAGAGCTTACAGTGTATGAAATTCCACAGCAACGAGTCCTTTCTGTGTGGAGTTTTGCATGTTCTCCCCGTGTCTGTGTGGGTTTCCTCCGGGTGCTTTGGTTTAATCCCACAATCCAAAGACATGCAGTCAGGCCAGGTGGAGCTACTGAAAATTGCCAAAGTATGTGTGTGTGTGTGTGTGGCCACTTGTCCAGGTTGTTTCTTGTTTTTTGACCAATGAATCACACACACAGCGACCCTGACCAGGATAAAGCGGTGGCAAAACAGACAATAAATGAATGAATGACTCGCCACCCTAATATCAGTGATCAGTCTGAACATGATCAGTGTGTTTTTACCATCTACAACCACCAGGTGGCGGTAAAGTCAAACCGCCCTTCAGTACAGGAGCGTTTAGTGTAAATGTGCTTTCATTATTTTATTAAAATTATTAATATTCTCACAACAATAAAAATAATAATAGTTTAAAGATGCGTGTTAGTGCATCATGGGTTCAGGACAGGGGTGTATGGTGACAGACTAAATTATTTGCAAAACTGAGTTGAAAAACATTCATATTATGTAGTTTGGAACTCAGTGGTAAGCCACGAGCAATCATTGCTTATACAGACTGATCGTTTGGTGGATCCTTTTATACACGATCATGATTCCCTCACCTGGTACCAACTCACCTGCTCACTGTGGAACCTTTCAAACCCCATTTTATAAACGTTTCACTTTTATTTTGCCTCCGTCCCAACTTTTTTGGAAACGTGGTTTATATATAAATGTGTTTACATGCATGTGATGCATTAATTGCATCTTCAAAACATTAGTAAATGAACATTGTACAGTTTTAATGTAAATAATAACACAAACCTAAATAAAAACATTGGTGAGGTCGGGTACTGCTGGTGAAGGCCTGGCTCACAGTCAACGTTCCAATTCAGCCCAGAAGTGTTCTATAAGGTTCAGGTCAGGGCTCTGTGCAGACCGCTGCAGTTTCTCCACATCAAACCCGCTCACACCATTTGTTTATGGATCCGTGTTGCTACGCACCACCTACACACGGTGCTGGGAATCCTACACGCTGCGATTCACACTGACCGGTGATGATATGTGGTTCATTTATACTGGGAGTAAAACGTGATTTGGGATGAAGCCATGATTCCGGGCACACAGGGCTTTTATTTAATGGTTAATGACATTCAGTGCAGTGCCACTGGTTACCAGAACTCCTGCCAGTTTAGTGTGTGTGTGTGTGTGTGTGTGTGTGTTTGTGGGTCCAGCTCGACTCAGATTTGAATAGTTCGTTTGAATGCGGCTTTTGTCTCATTGGCCAGCCATGGGCGATGACTTTCAACACACACACACACACACACACACACACACACTTCCTCATTGGTGTGTGGCCGGCTGAATAATTTGTTTATTTATTAAGAAACACACGAGGAAGAAAAAATGAGTTCAGCTGGAATTACCCGAGATTTACTATGATTACCGTGTGCAGGAGTGTGTGTGTGTGTGTGTGTGTGTGTGTAGGTGTGAGTACAGGCGTGTGTGTAGGTGTGTGTACTTGAGTGTGTGTGTGTATTTCCTAGGAAACTTGAGAGGTATTTACTTAGGAGTAGTTGTGGTAGACGAAATGTGCTATAGGTGTGTGTGTGTGTGTGTGTGTGTGTGTGTGTGTGTGTGTTTCCTAGGGAACTTGAGAGGTATTTTCTTAGCAGTAGTTGTAGTAGACAAGCTTACACACACACATTTACACACACTCATAAACAAACTCTCTCTAACAAACATACACACATATACATGCACACCACACACACACTAACACACACACTCTCACACAATCTCTCTTACACACACACACACACATATACGTATATATATATACACACACATTTACACACACTCAAACACTAACAAACATATATCACACACACACACACACACACATATACGTATATATATATATACACACACATTTACACACACTAACACACACACTCTCACACAATCTCTCTTACACACACACACACACACACACACACACATACGTATATATATATACACACACATTTACACACACTCAAACACTCTAACAAACATATATCACACACACACACACACACACACACACACACACACATATATATATATATATACACACACACATATTTACACACACTCATTTACACACACTCAAACACTCTAACAAACATATATCACACACACACAAACATACACTCACATACACACACAAACACACACTCTCTCTCTCACATACACACACAAACTTTCTCTATCTCTCACACACACACACACATACACACACTCTTATTCACACATACTCTTACACACATACACACACACACTCTTTCTCTCTCACACACACACACACACACACACATACACACACACTCTCTCTCTCTCACACACACACACAAACACACTCACACACACACACACACATACACACACTCTCTCTCACACACACACACACACATACACTCTCTCACACACACACATACACACACAAACACACACTCTCTCTCACACACATACACACACACACACTCTCACACACACACATACCCGCATTCTTATTCACACACACACTCTCTCTCTCTCTCTTACACACACATGCACACACATACATATACACCTGCTTACACACACACAAACCCTTTCTCCCTTTCACATACACACACACTCTCTCTCTCTTTCTCTCTCACACACACACACTCCCTCTCTCTCGTACCTGGTCGGTGAAACGTAACTCCTGAGGTCACCGGCTGTCGTAGAAGCAGGTTCTGCCACTTCTGGGTTGCGTCTCATTACACCGCGTACAAACTTCCACTGCAGCCTTCAGTCAGGAAGAGCAGCAGCCCAGTAAAGACCCACAGAAACCAGTTTAGCACCACGTCCACCCTAAAGAAACCAGTTTATTTAAAAATGTACATTCACTGATGTGTTACTGAACCTTTAACACTCCTCACATGAGCTTTTATGGTCGTGAAAAGTATTCGACCCCTTTCTGAGCGCTCCGGTCACGGTAAATAATTTTAGAGGTTTAAACAGATCAAACAGAACAATCATTGCATTATAGGAAGTCATTTATGTGAGAAAAGTATTTGCCCCCCTTAACTGGTTGCACCTCAGCTTCAGCTCACGGACGGACATGGCCTGACCGGTTGGGATTCAGCCTGCATGACAACAGCGAGGGGTCACGTAGAGGAGCAGGAACCTCAGGAAGCAACCCTCATGGTGAATGAGACACAGCCTCGTTGTTTCCTAGCACCGCCCCTCACACACACACACACACACACACTCACACACACGGACGGGGGAGAGCAGTGTCAGGTGTCGCTCTTCCAGCGAAAGCAGGTGACGAGGTGTGGAGATACCGACCCCGGAATGAAATAAACCCGGATTAAATAAACAAACTGATCTACACTCGACCAGCAACAATCCAGGTGAGTTTCATCTTCACTCCTTTTATCCCTCCAGAACCTGGACAGATCAAAGTTACAGACGTGAGATCAAAGAGATCAGATGATGATGGGTCATTAGCTCTTGGTCTCTTTATAAGACGTCGGGTTTAAACCCGCAGGTTTGGACATGTGGGGTCATCGAGTTGTTCTGTCCGGCCGGTCTCCTGAAGAGAAGGGACACGTCTCAGGACGCTTCTTATTTCTCTCCTCCTAGAATAAAAGCTCTTTGTGCTCTTGAAGTAACTCAACAGGTTGCGGGATCAAACCCCACAGAGACGCGGCAGAAAGATCAAAGTTCAGGTCTGATTTCAGTCAATAAATAATCAGACTCCTGCCGTCGTTTTCTTTGTATTTTCCCGTCTCTGGTTCTGCACTTTCAATTTCAGAACGCGCTGAAGTTTTCTTGAGATTCTCGTTAAACTGGTATCGTCAGGAATGACTCGATAGATCTTAGAAAAATCTGAAAAAAACATCTCGGAATTTCAGTCATTTCTGCAACTGCGACTTTTCTGTGACTGAGGAATCGCAGATCTACAGACAGCGGCATAGACGACCCGGTATCGTGATCTATGATTGATTAAGCGACTCTCAGTGACTTCTCTGTGCCTATATAAGAGACAGAAGTAGAAACAAAGATCACCTTAACGATTTGAGATCATGGGTGACACTGTCCACAGCCAAGCAAGCTTTGCTTTGCCGTGGGCTTAGAGGCGGCTGTGCCAGAAAGCATGTCCTGCTCCTGCACCTTCTATCGGCGCAAATCCTATTTTTGCATCCACAAACCTGGTTTGAGCAGGGTCTAGCTGTGAAGCATGGTGGTGGTAGCTTTGGGTGTGAGCACCTTTAAACCTCATCCATTACGATTCATCCTGGAACGGGTCGCACAGGGCTCAAGGCGAGATTACCCAGTATGCGACGCCAATCCATAGCCGGGTCAGTCATGTCTGTGTAGAAGCCCAGCTGGATGATAGCATCATAGAGGAAATGGGGGGTAGAGGATGTATAGACAAGAACAGTATGCTAATAAGTGTATTGGCAATGCCACCAGCCTGGCCATGCACCCACCAAAGGAAGGCCGAATGTAGTCTAGATTTGCCAGGGTGACTAGACGGGGTGGCACGCTCACACTACATAAATCCGCTCCTGGCTGAAGGTGTTGGACCCTCTTTGGCCAGCATGGGCGCCATGAGACCGGCAGAGGTCACCACATCATCCAAATAATGACAATACAACATCCTAATGCAGCAGATCTGATCTGCACAAAGACCTGAGGGACTTTGATCAGGACCAGATTCTTATGGGCAGAATAGGACCAGATCATAACTGCTGACTGGTTGCTGGGCGGCCAAGACTCATTGATGGCGTCTAGTAAGGACCAGCAGAAGGTCTGCAGTGGCTCAAACTACACAAGTTTAATCCTGGTCATGAGGTGAGTGTGTCCCAACACCCAGTGCAGTTACAGGAGGGTCAAAGTACCCATGAAGCTCCTTTCCATGGTCAAGGGCACCTACAGTTGGCACAAGGGCATCAGAACAATGTACAAAGGTTGACGAAGCTGCTGGTAACATCACGGGACCTTCAGACCCTCAGATGTCTCTTGGGGTTCATGTCCAGGCAGGTCAGCATGTTAGGAGGGTGGTCCATGGGTGTAAATTCGACAGTGAAGGAGCTCGACTTTATCAGGATCATCAGGAAAGAACGTTTGCACCATAGGGTGCACCCGGCCCACTACAGTAACCTTGTATCATTTGGTAAATGATATGACGATGCTGCTCAGTTAATTATGATTCCTTCATCCTGCTGAAGCATTTCAGCAGAACATTGTGGCTTGAAAACATCCCTTGACTTCATTGCTCAGGGGTCCAGGTTTCATGTTCTCTACACCAGGTTGTGATATGATGTGTGCATGAACTTGGGCTCTGTGGTGCTCGTGATGTGCAGGCGTCTTGTTTCCAGATTTTGTGACTCTGTTTGGAGCCTGGCTACGTTTGGGGTGTCCACGAGCGCCCACTGTTCCTCTCCAGATTTGTGGCGTGTTCAGATTTTGAAGAGAAACTCTGTTGGTTGCCTCGTCATGCTTTGAAACCTGTACATAACATGTAGATCTTTATCAGAGCTCCTCAGGGCTGAAAGGCGTCGTTAACGATCACGTTGATCGGGCCGTGACCCTCTCACCTCGTGATTCTGTTATAGTTTAACTAGACACGACGTCCTACAGAAGTTTGTGCCCCCTGTGTCCTGCACAGAGCCCTGACCTCAGCCTCACTCCACAGCTCTGGGATGAACTGGAACGTCAACTGAGCAGCGCCCAGACATACAAATGGTGTCATGTTTTGAAAGAATGGGCACAAATTCCCACACACAGACACACTTCTATACTTAAAGTCTTGTAAGAAGCTATTCAGAAGAGCCGCTGTTGATCTTTTATTCATGTGTTCACGTGGGGTCGGAAGTTTACATTCACCCTCCAGGACCTGTTTCTCACATACTCCACCCTGGTTATACGGGCAAAGAGAAGTCATCAGCTGTAATTAATCACACTCCCAAACTCCAATATTAGATCAGTGTCGTGTATGAAGTTCAGTTTGTTCCTGATATACTGTAGTTTGATTGTTTGTAATATTAATATATTAATCATGTTTATTACACATTTATTGTACAGTAGTAACACATTAATATCACAAACCACCATAAAATACACGGATAGCCAAAATTATACGGACGCCTGAACATCAGCCTGTTGGATATTCCATTCCAAGTGAATATTTGTTAAGGACGTTCATTATTAAAACGACTGACCAATCAAGATCATTCATGGTCACTAAAAACCATAAAAAGTCGCCAAACTTGGGACGGTGATGCATCCACAACCCAGATCAGAGCTTCTCAGAGTGTCTACAACCTTGCACTGTAAGTCAGAAGCTAATGTAAGTGCATAGCGACCTTCTGGACGGTTAGGAAACACCATCCCTGCCTTCATTAGGAGCTTTGTTAAGAGCACAGCAGAACGTGATGATGTGTTTGTAACGTGGCTCGTCTGCTACATGAATTTGGTCAGCAGAGGGAGCACAGGAGCGTTAATTCGGCTCATGAGTGTTAACTCGCTCCAGGTGGATGTTCTTCTATATATCGCTGTTTCTTCCTCTCAATTTCACCAGCTACTTTGTCGGCTCGCTTGCATTTCTCTGAAGGCGTGATACTGGACCACAAGGACCACAAGGTCCAGTCCGGTTCGGTCTTACACTGGTGTGTGATGCCATCATTCCTTGGTTTCCTGGGAACTCCTGATGGAACCATCCTGGGAGAGCAGATTGACGTCTCTTTTTGGTACGAACCACAACTGGGTGCACCAGTTAGTGGGGTAGGGGTGCCGTTTGTGTGTTTTTGGAAGTGTTGAGATCTGAGGGTTTACTATCTATTCCTGATATATCGTGACGTCCAGTTCTCAGGTCTGCGCTGCCCCTGTTCTGTCCACTCTCTCTGTCGCAGCAGTTTCACCTCTTTTATTTTTTCTCAGTAGCTTTTAGTCTCGGTACTGTAAAACATTTGCACATTGTCGGCACAGCAATGTTAGAAGCACGACCACACAAAGTACCAGACAGGAAATGAGGCGTGATTAAACACATGATGATAAGATTTATAAGTATAACCTGTACTGAACTGATCAGTTGGGGCCGGGCGGTTTCATTTACAGCCCTGGTTACGTAACAGGGAGCCGCGGGACAAACGTCAAGTCCAAAGTTTCCTTTACCCAGCCGAAGAGCCTCAGCAGGACGTTTCACACCCTGTTAACCTCCGTCCTGATTCAGTGAGAAGCAACAAATCCAGGTCCGTCCGACTAAACCGCAGCCCTGCATACAAATATATCAAATAAATATATCAAATATACGTTTAATAACCTGTAAGAGCTTCAGAATGCTGTACGTGTTAATATGTAAACCTTTCACTTTCTTATCTGTGTTTGTCCACTTTCATATCAAGTACACACTTCATAAAGGTTAAATCAAAATTATTGGGACGCCTTTTCAGGGTTTTCAGGGTCAAATGCTTTTTGTGGCTGTCCACAAAACTTCGAACTGTGTCTGTGGGAATTTGTGCCCCCAATTTCTTTGCTCACTGTGAGCCAGTTCAGAAGAGGAACTGAAGTCCAGCAGTGAAAATCAGGTCTCCTGTTCTTTAAGCAAATGAGCTGCAGCGCTGCTTTGTTTATATTTGTTTCTGGGAGACAGACTGTACCATCACGGAGCTCCTAAAATCCTCCAACACTGAATCAACACGGAATCAACACTGAATCAACACGGAATCAACACGGAATTAACACTGAATCAACATGGAATCAACACTGAATCAACACAGAATCAACACTGAATCAACATGGAATAAACACTGAATCAACACGGAATCAACACTGAATCAACATGTAATTAACACTGAATCAAAACTGAATCAACACTGAATCAACACTGAATCAACACTGAATCAACACTGAATCAACACTGAATCAACACTGAATCAACATGGAATCAACACTGAATCAACACTGAATCAACATGGAATCAACACTGAATCAACACAGAATCAACACTGAATCAACATGGAATCAACACTGAATCAACACTGAATCAACATGGAATCAACACTGAATCAACACTGAATCAACATGGAATTAACACTGAATCAACACGGATTAAACACTGAATCAACACTTAATTAACACTGAATCAACACGGAATCAACACTGAATCAACATGGAATCAACACTGAATCAACACTTAATCAACACTTAATTAATACTGATGCAAAGCTAATTCAACAAACAATTTTAACACTTAAGAAAGACAATCAGCACTGAATCAAAACCAAAATAACACTGAATCAGCACTGAATCAACACGGAATTAACACTGAATCTAAATTAAATTAACACTGAATAAACACTGAATCAACACTAAAACAAAACAAATTCAACACTGAACCAAAACTAATTTAACACTGAATCAAACAAAATCAACACTGAATGGAGTGGAGGTCTAATAATAGGGGTGAAATATCATCTGGGAACTGGATATGACTAGAATGGGAGCAATATTGGAATATTAACACTGAATCGAAACCGAATCACCACTGAATCAACACTGAAATAACACAATCGATGCAAAACTATGTTCAAATCCCCTCATGTAATCATTTACTTCTGTTTGCTTTATGGTCTAAATTAGAAGCCGTGGGCGTTACCGGCCTCCACCCTTCTGGGAAAGCTTTCCAACAAAGATTTTGGAGTGTATCTGTGGGGATTTGTGCACATTTGTGTCCAAAGAGCATTTGTGAGGTGTGTGTGTGGACAGCTGGAGTTTGTACCGCTGGTCTTTATGGACCTCGTTTTATTTTATACTCCGGAATTAAGAAGACGCGTCCACATACTTTTGGGAACGTCGTCGCCACACGCATAATTTTGTTCAGGTCTTTATGCACGACGTTCCCAAAGATATGTGGACACGTCTTAATTCCGTCCATTTGCGCAGTTTAATCCACCGATCGTCTCAGAGTCTGTAAGCGCCGGTGTGTCACCTGAGTACAGGTGAGTACAGGTGTGGTGCCGATGATGTAATCACAATGACATCACGCGCTGGGAATCAGGCGTTTGGAATCAGGCCGACCTGAACAAACACACTCGACGCCGGTGCCGCTCCGGCTTTCTGCTGCCTGGAGACGGATGGAAATGTGATGTGGACGAGCTTGATTCGCTCTGTTCCACCTTATTATTGGAGCTAGAAGTATTTGGACGACCTCCTAATTACCGGGTTCAGAGATTTCAGGACACACAGTGTCTCTTTCGAAGGAAACTCTGGGACTTGAACTCGACCCGTTATGTTTACAGCACCTTGCAGACCTGCTTAGGGGCCCAACAGTGGCAAAATGGCAGTGATGGGGCTTGAGCCATTAACCATCTGATTACTAGTCTGGTTGCTTAACCGCTGAGCCAATTGTGAGGCAGGCAGAACCATCATTTCTGACTAAATGGGCACAAATTCCCACAGAAACAATCTACTGAATCAACACTGAATCAACACTGAATCAACACTGAATCAACACTGAATCAAAACTGAATCAAACTAAATCAACACTGAATCAAACACTGAATACAAGCTATATCAAAACTGAATAAACTCTGAATCAAAACTGAATTAACACTGAATAAACACTTGATCAAAACTGAATCACTTCTGAATCAAAACTGAATCAACATTGAATTAAAACTGAATCAACATTGAATTAAAACTGAATCAAAACTAAATCAAAACTGAAGCAAAACTGAATCAACACTGAATCAAAACTAAATTAACACTGAATCAACACTGAATCAAAACTAAATCAAAACTGAATCAGACTGAATTAACGCTGAATCAAAGCTGAATCAACTCTAAATCTAAAACTAAATCAAACTAAATTAACACTAAATCAAAAGTAAATCAACACTGAATCAAAACTGAATCAAAACTGAATCAACACTGAATTAACACTGAATCAAAGATGAATCAACTCTGAATCAATTTCTGAATCAAAACTAAATCAACACTGAATCAAAACTGAATCAACACTGAATCAAAACTGAATCAACACTGAATTAACTCTGAATCAATACTGAATCAACACTGAATCAGCACTGTACACTTAGACACAGTATAACGAGTAATGACGTCAGTGACTACTGATAAACATTGTTGGTGACCGGTATTGTCGCTCCCACTGACCCCTCCTGCTGTTTGTATGTTTGGGCAGCATGTTCTCCTGACGTCTGGTCCATTCAAAGCTCAAGATAAGCACGACCGTTTTCTAAAGACGACCATTTAATTAGTAAATCAGTGACATAACGAGCTTCTAGAACCCCACTGCTACCCTGGAACCCTACTGGTTTAGATTGTGCAGTCTCTGGAACGGTTCTGGATGGGATGGAACACTGTTCCTTCAGGAGATCTTTCATCAGCTGCCACCACGGTAAAACCTGGCCATGATTTAGACCCGTGGTGCACATCACATCACACTGCTTTATTAAAACACAAGCCAGCTGAGGAGCCTCTGTGACTGAAGCTCCTGCCATCTGTGTTCCAGTAATTCCACATTTTCCTCTCACGTCCAGCCCTAAACTGGAGGTGAACTGGTTCAGATCTGCATTATCCAGTAGAACCTGTCCGGAAGCATCTGCACATGTTATTATTCTGCACGTATTTATTCAGCTCAGACGTTCTCGTTCACTTTGTCTCCGTGTGTACTCGGGCTGAGTGTTCCTGAATACAATATCAAACATTTAGACCTGATCGAGTGACGGTAAACAGTCCAGCGCTCTGCAGACCTGGAATGTCCTTCAAACGTGGCGAAAAAGTGTTGATGAGTTTGGAAAGTTGGTTCCTCTTCTGGAAAGGCTGTCCACAAAATTTTGAATTAGTCAAAAGAGCGTCCGTCAGGTCCGGCACTGATGAGAGCCACACTCATCAAAACACACTTTTATTTTTACCTTTGTTTTCCTCTTGCCACCCCTATACTGGCCGAGGAGGCCGCTGACTAGCACCAGACGCCTCTGGCACGTGTAAAGTTGCCGGCACTTCTATACCGATAGTCAGCGCATTTGAAGAGTCACGTGATGCGCTACACTAGTAGTCCCCAACCACCAGACCGGTACCAGTCTGTGGGTCACAGAAAGAATAAATAATTAGAGACGCTACAATACTCTTCGGGTGTTATTGCCACCAATCACCACTAGGTGGGAGCAGCATCTAATTTTAATCCTCCCCCCCTCCCCCTTCCCTGCAGGTCCTTGAAATGATATATTATATGAAACCCGTCCGTGGTGCAAAAAAGCTTAGGGAGCGCTGCTCTACAACGTTTCTACGTTACTCGACCAGCCAGCAGGGGTCACTGTTGATGCATCAATGAAGAGAAACCCTATCTAACATCTCCGTCTCTTAGACATGCTCATTTGTGTGTGTTGAGGCCCCGGCTGGGTCTGTGACACCGCTGAGACTCGAACACCATGAGTTTGAACCACTTACGTTTTATAAACGTCGCTTTGTGCACATGAGCACAAGATAAAGCCCTTCCCCAAACTGTTGCCATTTATTGTATTCGACTTTTAGCAATTAATGTGTTAGAAATACCCAACCGAATAATTAGGAGCGGTGTCCACATACTTTTGACCATATAAACTACATTGTAAAAGAGCACAGCAGTAAAGAGTCTGAGGAGGTAAAACGTTCGAGTGAGTGTGATTTACTCCACCCAGGCTTTACTTTTCATACCATAGGCGTGGTGGTTTAGTCACCGCAGGTAAACCTCAAACCTCATAAACATCAGCTCATGTAGATGTTCCTCAGGATCAGACGGCAATGTAATCCTCTCAGGTGTGTCATTTCAGCCGGGTGCTCTGTGATTTACATAAACGTCGACTTCACCGATGACCTCCGCCTTAAAATAAAAATAATAATAATAAATACTTTTACTGTGTTTAATCGTTCGTTCCTCCTTTTGAAGCAACAAAAACACAGTTAAAAGAGTTTATTATTATTTACTATGTTTAGTAAGAGTACTGGAATGTTTCCTGCCTCAAACCCTGGCAGGTTACAGATATAGAAATATGATGTGAGATATACACCGATCAGCCATAACATTAAAACCACCTCCCTGTTTCTGCACTCACTGTCCATTTTATCAGCTCCACTTACCATGTAGAAGCACTTTGTAGTTCTACAATTACTGACTGTAGTCCATCTGCTTTCATGCTGTTCTTCAATGGTCAGGACCCTCACAGGACCACCACAGAGCAGGAATTATTTAGGTGGTGGATGATTCTCAGCACGGCAGTGACACTGACATGGTGGTGGTGTGTTAGTGTGTGTTGTGCTCAGACACAGCAGCGCTGCTGGAGTTTTTAAATACCGTGTCCACTCACTGTCCACTCTATTAGACACTCCTACCTAGTCGGTCCACCTTGTAGATGTAAAGTCAGAGACGATCGCTCATCTATTGCTGCTGTTTGAGTCGGTCATCTTCTAGACCTTCATCAGTGGTCACAGGACGCTGCCCACGGGGTGCTGTTGGCTGGATATTTTTGGTTGGTGGACTATTCTCAGTCCAGCAGTGACAGTGAGGTGTTTTAAAACTCCAGCAGTGCTGCTGTGTCTGATCCACTCATACCAGCACAACACACACTAACACACCAGCACCATGTCAGTGTCACTGCAGTGCTGAGAATCATCCACCACCTAAATAATACCTGCTCTGTGGGGGTCCTGTGGGGGTCCTGACCATTGAAGAACAGCATGAAAGGGGGCTAACAAAGCATGCAGAGAAACAGATGGACTACAGTCAGTAATTGTAGAACTACTAAGTGCTTCTATATGGTAAGTGGAGCTGATAAAACGGACAGTAAGTGTAGAAACCAGGAGGTGGTTTTAATGTTATGGCTGATTGGTGTAAAAACAAAGAGTAATAAGCCAGGATTCCAAGCAAGCGGCGCCGGGTTTGGTCCTAAATACACTATATGGATGAAGGTATTGGGACACCACTTCTGACAACAGTTACTAACAGCTCAGACCCTCACCTCAACCCCACTGAACATTAGCTGAGACTTTTTTGACCAACATCAGCACCCAGCCATGTTTTGACTGAACGGGCACAAGTTCCCATACACAGACACACTTCAAAGTCTTGTAAGAAGCTTCTCTTAAACGAAAAGTGGCTGCTGTTTTTAGATAGAGGTCACGCAGTTCTAATGGCATTTGTTTTTTAAATGGGAAGTCCGATAAGCTCAAGGTTGTGTGTCCAAATACTGATTTGGCTACATAGTGTTCCATGCAGGTTTTGGTTTAAAGCAGGGTTAGGACACTTAGTTGGATCATTAGCTAAAAAAAATGGGTCTGAGTGTAACGAATGGGCCAAGACGTGACAAGAGGGGGCGGACACACATGCAGAGACGCTTGACAAAGTGTTTAATAACAACAAAAGACACAGGTTGCACAAGACAAGACACACTAACAAACGACCCATGCTAAGCTAAATGCTAACGCTAATCTAAACACAAGAAACTTCTGAGCATGAACAAGAGCAAACAAATGAGAGCAAGAAAACCAAACCAAAGTCAGAATCGTGACAATCGTGACAGACCAAAAGCCTGAGAGTCAAAGCCAATGTAGTCTCCACCATCGGGTCCACAGTGCAGGTGCAGCTGTGGACAATTAGCAGCAGACCAATCATGATGAGGGACGTCGGCCTGACTCTCCACCATGTGCTCCTGGAGAGAGGGGCGTGGCACATAAACAAACTCCAGGAGCGTGGAGGCCTGATAAGTGACACACAGAGAAAAATAATCATACAAAAATAAGCTTGTACGTTTATGTTACATCTTGTAAACCACAGTGGGACCAGATTTACCAGAATTACTTGTGTTTCCTGGGTCGCATAAAAATCACAGACGTTTACTGCTTTAGTCTTTATTAATAATTATTACAGAATCATTCTGATGGAGAACGTTCTGATTCAGCATCACTGAAAATGTAAATAAATAAATCCATAAAGCTGTGGGTTGTGACTAACGTGTCTGAAATTGTTTGTTCTCATCAGAGGAGCGATCATGGAGCCGTCGCCGTTCAGCAGGAAGCAGTGGACGTCACAGTCGCTACGTATCACAGCCAAGGAGCTCTCACTGGTCGGCAGTCGAGGGAAAAACACCGCCATTGCTGAACGACTGTCCAAGTGAGTCACATTTACGCTTCACGATTCAAACCCCAACAATGAACAGTTTACAATTTATGAAAGCACGTCCTCATGAACCTCCCCAAAAGGTCCCTCCCTAAACTGCTGCCACAAAGTTGTCTTATATCAAGCGTGGAGATGATTATCTACTATGTTTAGTAAGAGTATTGGAATGATTCCTGGCTCGAACCCTGGCAGGTTACAGATATAGAAATATGATGTGAGATATAAAAACAAACAGTAATAAGCTGAGACTCCAAACAGCGCCGGGTCCAGTCCTAAATATACCATATGGACGAAGGTATTGGAACACCACCTATAATAACAGTTACTGTCCAAGTGAGTCGCATTCACGCTTCACGCTTCACAGTTTACAATTTAGGAAACCACGTCCTCATGGACCTCCCCAAAAGGTCCCTCCCTAAACCGTTGCCACAAAGTTGTCTTACATAATAAATTATTATTATTATTATATAAATAATCCTGACTTATTAGGACTTAGCACCCAGCTTCAAAGCTAAATCCCTCACGATTTCCTCCAGACATTTATTCTGGTTATAGACAGTCAGTCAATGCAGATCTATATAAAATAATTGCACCCTGACTTCCTGTGCAGGTTTAATCCCTATTTATCAAGAGGAGGATCTCCTCGGGTGTGTCCTCAAACACAAAGCTCCTCAGATACCTTCCAAACATCATAGTAACTCAGAAGTATTCAGCCAATGTCGGCTTCTTTACTCGTGCTAATCCTCCTCTTCTATCGTATTCTATCATATGAGTCTGGAATTGTTTGCGGTGTCGCAGCGTCTTCTGGACGTCTTCCAGTTTCCTGAGACATGTAGGACGTGAAGATCTACTCTGCATTCGGCATTAAACCGTATATAAATCTTAATGAGTTTAGCAGGTCGTACAGGTTCTCATCCTGGAATATGGAAGCTTTATCAGAAAAGTGAGTGTGCACCATAGGGTGCACCTGGTTCTGTAAAATTGAATCAAAGCAACCATGGAAGCTAAAGATTGGCCCCCGCGCTGCCCACTGTATTTAGCGCTTGGAAGCAGGCATAGCATGTTGGCACATACAGAAGACCACACTATACCCTCGGTATTCTTCCACCGCTTTGTCCCGACGTCTGATTGCTTTTAGTCATACAGCTACTGGTGTAGTCAGTGTAGTAGATCAGTCAGTATTATTATACAGTATTATTTTACCCTGGATGCAGTAACACACCCCAGACAGGATGCCAATCCAACGTGGGTTCTCAAACGTCTCCCTCAGACACAGCTAATAACATCTGTATGTAGGGATTCTGTATGTAGTGTTACACCATCATTCACCGCCACGGCACCTGAGCAATTTCATTCTTACATGTATACAACACCACAGTGAGGAAATTGATTAATACTTATGAATAATTATTAAAGGAGCGATGAACACGTCGTGCGATATCGCCCAGCCCTGGTTATAAGGCAGGAGCAGGACAGGGTGGATTTCCTCCCGTCGTTCGGTGTGGTACTCGGAGGGTGAGTGTTGTGTTAGTGTTTGAGGTGTGTTAAGTCTTCTGGAGGTGTTTAAACCAACCAGTTCTACCTGTCGTACTTTATTCTTCTACATGAGAACGTCCGTAAGTGTCAGTGATTAAACTTTCATTTACCAAGCTAAGAACAGATCCGCCTGAGCCTGGGAGAGTCTCCTGCTGCTAATTATTAAATTATATTATTAATAAAATGATATTAAATTCTTCTGAGACTCTATTTATATTAACACTAAAATGAGTAAACAGACTTTATTTGGTTTACGGTGCCACACTGGGTGGATGTAAAAACTTCTTGGCAATATGTTGCCAAATTCTAGGTAATTTATTTATATAAAAAAATAAACAATATACACTTTATGGCCAAAAGTATGTGGACACTTGACCATGAGTTCCATGTGCAATAATATGGACATTATATGGGCATGTATGGAGCTGTAACGTCCTGGAAAGGTTTGCACACAAGATTTTGTATGGTGTCTGTGGGAATTTGTGCCCATTCAGTACAAAGAGCATTCACATATAAGGTTGGGTAATGATGTTTAATGATTAATCTGGCTTGTATTTGACTCTTAATTCTTCCCAAGGTGCTCAATAGGGTTGAAATCAAGAAAGGGGCTTTGCTTTTTTAGAAAGTGGCTAATGCCAATACAAAACCAATACTTAGAAGATGTGACCACATACTTTTGTCCATATAGTGACTCCCCACACACTCTTTAGCCTGAAAAGGGGGTCAATTTCACACGAACGAGCTGTCCAACGTGCTCATGGCAAGGTGTCCACATCTAGTGTGTTTTGGGAAGGACCTGCTGCCCTCTGTCGGCTGTTAGATGCAGTTGCAGCATGTTTTGAGGAGGACTGCTGTTACTGACCTTGTCCACTAGAGGCAGTGCAGTTTAAATCTGGATCTAGTCAGTTTCAGGGCTGCTTCTCATCCAGGTTTCATTGTAGTAAGGAAGTAAAGTGAGACCTGTTGGAGAACCTGCCATTCTACACCCAGTGCTGGGTTTAGATTACACACAGGAGGCGAACATGCTAATTAGTTTCATTTCCCTGAGTGGATAAATGAAGATTAATTACAGTGAACTCTATTCAGAGCAAACATTCAACACAGCGGGCTGAGTGAGCGTAAAACAGTCCCGATACGCACAACGGACACAAATACTGCGCATTAAAATGTAGGTGGCTCTAAAATTTCGGCACGTCTGGAGGACCACGCTATTCTCTCTGTATTCTTCTGCTTTTTTGATCAGACAGCAGGAGGCGCTGTTGCAGTAGCAAGAAGGACAAACCACTAATCCGGCATTTCATTCCTCAGACATGCCAACTGTGTCCATAGAGCGCCCGGCCAGGTCGCCACCACAGCTGAGACTTAAACCCAAGACTCAAGACTCGAGACTCGAGTCAAAGCCGTGCCAGCTAAGCTCCCTCAAAAGCAATCCTTTTTTTTGCATTTATCCAAAACCGCTTGCACCACGCTGACCAAGATGAGATGCAGACTAGCACCCGTCCTCTCCTACAAGTGTAAAGTTACCAGCTGCTGTTTCACACAAGTAGTCCCGCTATGCACTACTCATGCAGTGCCTCAACCAGACAGCAGGAGTCACTGTTGCAACAGTAATAAGGAAAACTGACCCCACCTTTTCTTCTTTATAAACGTGGCTTATTCTATTTGCTAAACGCCCGACCGATAAAATAAACCATCAGTTTAACTTTAAAACCACAACTGTACAAATAACCACCTCAGCCGTTCAGAACCTGTGGCTTGGGAGCTATTTGCACACCACATACCATCGGGCGTGGCCCACACTTTAATGCCTTCATCACATGGTTCTCAACCTTTGTTTAATAAACAACTGATGTAAATATTCATTCTAATTAAAACGACTTGTTCTGGTTTCAGATATCAGAAGGCAGCAGAGGAAGCTCAGGGTGAGAAGAAGAAGATGGTACGTCTCTGTCATCTCTGTTCTGTTTTCACGTAACCCTAAACTTTAGAAATCCACTTTCATACACGTTAAACACGGTGTCACAGACTGACCGAGAGATGACGTGTGAATATTAACGTGTATTTATAATATACACACACAACACACACTCACTAATACACACAAACATCTGCATTACACAGCAGCATGAGGACCAGGGTTCCATCCACAGCTCTGGTCAGGTAGTTTCTGAAATAAATAATGTAATAAAACAATGTAACACAAATAATACTAATAATTATACGAATAATAATAATAATAATAATAATAATAATTAGTATACAAATAATAATAATAATATTTATTAGTATACAAATAATAATAATAATATTTATTAGTATACAAATAATAACAATAATAATTATATTTAAATTCTTATCATTAATTTTATAATAAATAAATGTAATTATTATTATTATTATTATTATTATACTGTTATGCTACAAGTGACAATTTGGTTTATATCTTGATCAAATATCAAATATTTTCACACTAAGGTTGGTAATAATCATTTAAATAATAAATAATCCAGAATAATAAGGATACACTGTACTTCATTTTCTTTTGTTAACTCGGTTCTTTATTTCTGTTTCCTCTTTATTAGCTTTACACAACATTTCTGACTGTTAGATGAACTGTAATGTGACTCGAGTTCCCTCAGTCCGGGTCCTGTTCCGCTTTTAAATCACAGATCAGATGTTTTATCATTCAGTTTTATTGATTTAGGGGCACCGGGGCGAGGCACCGTTCTATTGGGCTAGCTACCATCTCTGAGATCCGGGTTCGATTCTGCTGTTATTGGCTGTATCTGAAGAGGTGATCAGGCAATTCCTGACTTGTGTCCAGTGTTTCCTAGATCTCCCCCAACATAGTAAATCTGGTCTGCTGATCTAAAAAATAATAATAATAAATCGTACACTTATAACTTTACATATTTAACTTTTTTGAATTTGAATATCTTTCACGTTCAGAGAGGAAAGAGTTAAATCTCTCCACAAACGTTCTCATTTCCTGCTTTTGGTGGAACTTCTCCCTCAGTACTTCCCTTCCTCTCTCTCGCTCTCTCTCTGTTGTCCACATTTACCCACTGCTTCTTCACAATATTCTCCAAACCTCCGTCCCGTTCCTCTCCGTTCTCCGAGTGCTTCGGCTCGGCGGGTTTGTCGGTACACGTCTGCCTGTTTAACATCTGGGGAGATTTTATCGCCCACATCTGCTGAGGAGCAACAGATCAAGGGATAAACAGAGAAAAAACTAAAGAAGAATAAAGGAAAAGGGAAAGAAGCACTTCGTCCAGTCAGGTCTTTACAACCTGTTTTTATTCTGATTACTTTTGCCTTGTCTTTAATTTTCCATAAAAATTAAATCCAGAGATAAGAATAAAACTGAGAGGAGTTATATTTCTATAGTTTTGACCTTTAGTCTGAATTTCTGCAGACAAACTACAGAACAGAGAGGGAGGATTACATTTAATTCCACTTTACAACAAAGGAAGTCATGCCTTGTCATGTCAGCGTGTCAGTAGATTCGCTCATGTAACAGGAATCCTTACACTGGGAAGCATTTTTATAATGTTTGTCCTTTATTATTATTATTATTTGTATTTATTGATATGAAGCTCACTTACAGTTAAGGTCAGAAGTTTACATACACACGTGTGAGGGATGTGAATTTCATGGATTTCTACACTTCTCTGTCAAAGGAAACGACAGATTTAAGTTCTTTCAGTCGTTTATTGTTGGTTTTCTGAAAGTATGTTGGGTCAAAAATACACCTACAGGAACACAGATGATTAATGCGATGGGTCAGAAAGTTTTAAAAGGGTGTTTAACTTTGTAGAGTCTTTAGATAGACAGACAGATAGATGTAGTTGATAGATAGATAGATAGATAGATAGATAGATAGATAGATAGATAGACGGACGGACGGACGGACGGACGGACGGACGGACGGACAAATAGATAGATAGATAGATAGATAGATAGATAGATAGATAGATAGATAGATAGATAGATAGATAGATAGATGGACAGACAGACAGACAGACAGACAGACAGACAGATAGATAGACAGACAAATAGATAGATAGATTGATGGATGGATAGATGGATGGATGGATCGATAGATTGATAAACAGACAGACAGACAGACAGACAGACAGACAGACAGATAGATAGACAAATAGATAGATAGATTGATGGATAGATGGATGGATAGATTGATAAACAGACAGACAGACAGACAGACAGACAGACAGACAGACAGACAGACAGATGCCCAATGATTTTAGGGAAAACTGGACCCAGGGTGATCCCGGCCAGGATAAAGTGAAATGACATGTACTTTGGTAGCAATTTACATTTGGTTTGCCTACATTCTGTCTTTTGACCTTTTTCTCTTTCACTCTCTTTGAGTCATAATAAATGTATTTGGTTGTGGGTTTAAATCCCGGCTCTGTTGGTCCCTTGAGCAAGGTACTTTACCCTCTAGGCTACAGGGGTGCTGTAGAATGGCTTTGACCCCAAAAAACAACAACCCAACAACAACTCGCCAAAGTTCTTTTGACTGTGTTTAATTTTACCTTTATTATTCCTCATTTTTAGGGGGTGGAGGGTTTACCTCCAGCTCTGCGTTCGGGGAACCTGAGCGTGCTGAAGAAGCGCTGGGAGCGTCCGGGGCCGTCCCGACCAGAACTTCCGGCAGAGCTTCGACCCCTGGTTCGCTCGGCCAGTCAGAGACCGGTGAGGGTCAAGCAAGAAACAAAGGTTCGGGAGGAGGAAGCGGCAGCGGCGGAGACGAATCGAGAGAGCCAGAAGAAGGAGGCGAGACCAGAGAGACAGAACTCGAAGGAGACGGCGGAGATAAAAGTGGACAGGCAGAAGGAGGAAGAAGATCTGGAAACCAGGCAGGAAGTCAAGAAGGAGGAGACGGCGGAGACTAAGCGGGAGCGGCCGCAGGAAGACGTGGTGGAAACCAAACTAAACAAACAGAGAAGTGAGGAGGCGATGGAGACGAAGCAGGAGAGGAAGCTGGAGGAGCAGGAGAGAGGAGATGAAGAACAGAAGAAGGAACAGCCCAGCGTTGCTCTTAACAGTCTGAAGATGATGTTCGAGAAAGGAGAACCCAAGGTGAGTACTGATGGGACTGAGGGGGTGGTGGGAGTGACGTTCCACAACTTATTAGGTTCTCTTCTGAACATTTTCTTTTGAGGGTTCCAGAGAGAGGCTTTAAAAATGGAACATGTTGAGGAACTGTTTTATTAGAGTACTTCTATTAGCTCTACAGACTAACGAGGGTAGCTTACACTCTAAAAAGTCATGTGTTAAAAATGACACACTGTGGAATTTCAACACATGTACGGAGTGTGCTCAGGGACGACACATACTGTGTTGATTTAAACACAGTAAATGTGTCATCCTGTTTCTGCACACCCACCGTGTTAGGATACTTAACACACACAATGTGTTGTTCTTACACAATGTGTGTTGATTATGTGTAATCAAGAAAATGGGTAAAATAAAGACGAATACACATGTAGCCATTTTATTTTACTGTATAATATTACAAATGTTTAAATAACATTCTTTTTTGTGACAATACATTAAAACAAGATTACAAACAGTTCAACAGTAAATGTACAAAATATATCTTCCTTGAACTTTCTTTTCCATTCTTAAAGATGTTGCAAAAACTCGTAAAACGACTGCTCCTCTGTCCTAAAAGAAAGACAAAAAATATCATTACAAGGTACTGCGTAATCACAATACAAAATATTAACTGAGACATTTACAACATTTAATATTTTGAATAACGTTCTGATTAGTCAACCAACCAAATGAGTAATCAGCTAACAACTAATATTCCTCCAAATTTGTCATCAGATGTCTAATTATTCACATAGGCTGTTTAACAAATTATTAAACAAGTCACCTGAAAGCTACAGTTACAGAATACAAGCTAAAATGTTTCCTTTACCAGAATAAAGTAAATCGGATGATGCATTTTGGAAGAGTTGTGCTTTACCCTAAATATATCCACCACTACTACTTTAATGCTAATAACAATAAGCAATGTTGCTAACGATTCGATTTAAAGAACCGATTCTTCCGAACCAATTCTGCACTTCCGAACCAACTGCATTAGGACCACTAATGAATCAATCGATTCAGTTTTTCGATTCGTTTAAACAGATGATTTAAAAGAACCGATTCAGTAAAACGAACTGAGCTAAACTAAGCTAAAACAAATGTGAAAATGATTAAAATTCGCTTCTCATAATGAGATTTAACTTAAATAATGTTACTCAATCGCTGTAATCACATAGTCAGTTAAGTAAATTACCTTGAGAAAACGAAAAACAGAAGGTTGCTGAGGTAATTTTATCCACAGTCAGTCTGTTTTGGTGCCATTTTGAGCAAACTAAAAGTCCAATTAACGGTTAGCCAGTTGGCTAACGATAAATAATACCAATAAAAAGAAAGACTAGTCAGGTTTAACAGAACATTCATTGCTCAATAGGAACAGAAAAGCAAACTTAGGTTTATATTAATGTAATTCAGTGCCTCCTTTTTTACTTAACTAAGTCAATTGTCAATTAAAGTCGATTGTTAAAACAGGTCACAGGGTTAAAACCTACGTTTTATAGCTTTGCTTGACTTCATAAAACACACAACAAAACACTGATAAACATGATCTACATAAACATTAATAAAACAAAGTCAATACTAGTTCCTTTTGTACCTTACCAATAAGGGTATAAGGACGGATCCTGCTCCTTTCCTTGCATGGTCCAGAAAGAGGGAATCAACCGTGAAACACAGATATACTTGATAGGAAAAATGTGATTGGTTAACGCATATTTTTATTTATTAATTTATTTTAAATCTTACATGTGAAATAATCTATGTTTTTAGTCATAAATGCCATTATTTTATCCAACAAATTTAAGTAAAATTGAATAAATATATATTTTTAAACAATGTATTTTCTCACAGTTCTACACATAAATGTGTAGACTAACTATTGGAGTTACTTTACACGTGTCTGTGTAAAAAGGGGCCAGAAATGACACAAAACGTGTTACAGACTGCAGGACACAGTAGCTGTGTAGAAAAAATGACACATTACTTCTTAGAGTGTAGGTGTTTCTTGTAAGATTACCAACCTACCTGTCCCATCTAAACCGTTTGCAATTCAGCAAGATGTAGAGAATAGTTTGCTCCTCTAAAAATGCCTTCTTCACTGGATCCAATCGGATTAGGAAAGTTTGCTCACTTTTCTCCATTAGTGAGCATCTCACCATCTCACTTGCCTCATGATCATGTGCTCCAGAGGTCAGGAACTCTTTGAATCCACTAAACAGTCCATCCTGAATTTGCACTAACGTTTATTCCAAGTGTTGCGGATCTAAAACCATCAAGCGGATTCGTAAACTCTGAGGAATCTGCTGTAGGAGTTTGTTGGTATGTGCTACGGACCTAAAGATGCTCCTCAAGCATTCTGTAATGCAAACGATTGTTTAAAGTTTTATGGTTTCTACATCGAACACTTAACGTTGTCCTAAGCTTAAAAAACAATCACACACACTATACAGCCAAAAGTATTTGGACACCTGATTGTGAGCTTTTTGGACGTCCTGTTTCAAAAACTCTCTATTTCCTTGGCTGCTCCCGTTAGGGGTCGCCGGCGGATTGTGATCCACATTATTGATTTGGCACAGTTTTTACGCCGGATGCCCTTCCTGACACGACCCTCCCTAGTACACCCCAGGTACCTATAGGACAATTCAGTGTCTCCAATTAGCCTGGCTGCATGTTTTTGGATTGTGGGAGGAAACCCACGTGAACACGGGGAGAACATGCGAACTCTGCACAGAAAGGACCCAGACCGCCCTGCCTGGGGATCAAACCCAGGACCTTCTTGCTGTGAGGCGACAGTGCTACCCACTTAGCCATCGTGACGCCCGTCCTGTTTTAAAAACAAACCTATTAAAATAGCTTTTACGCGATACTTTTTTGCTAAAACAACAACAGCCACTCTTATGAGAAGCTTCTCACAAGATTTTGAAGTGTGTCTGTGGAAATTTGTGCCCATTCAGACAAAAGTTGGAACACTTTTGTCCATACAGCGTAAATTATTTGAATCATAAGGTCCACAACTTTAAGACATTAGATTTATGGGGATTAGGATATCTAAAATATTCAATGTTTTTTTGACCAGGTGTCAAAAAAACTTCATATTAGCAGTCAGCTTGCTGTTCTTCTTGTATTTGATGGCAGCAAGGCAGCAGTTTGCCCCCTGTATGTACAAAACGATCAGTGCCCCCCCCCCCACCACTCTCTCTTCTTTTCAATTGCTGCCTCACTTGTACCGAGTTCCTCTCACTTTTCCGCAAACGCTGGTTATCACACGCTGGTGGACTGAGTAGCTGGTGTTGTGATAAATCAGTTATCTCATCTCTGTGATCCAGTTTTCCTACTTTCCTCATTACTCATTCATTTCATTTGGGTTTTATGACTGAGTTTTTTGCCGTTTGCTTGATTGCTTTGGATGCTATGAGAGCTTTTCAAGAAGTAATAAATCTCTTCTGGAGCCAATCGGTGGTCCTACTCCTCCTGAGCTTGTACATCCTGATATACTGTCACAGACTTTCCAATTTTTGTGTGTTTGTTATTTTTAATAAGCAGAAGCATCAGTTCCCATCACCAGTGAATTCTTTATAGTCTGACCAGCTATTAGGCTTGCGGATTGGTATGTAGGAACCTCTGTGGGTTTGAAGTTCCCCTAAAACTCCTGGGTGTGACCAACACAATGCATCTTTGTCCTCTGTCAGGCTGACACGCCCAAGCTCGACGTCCTTCCTCCCCCCAAAAATGCTGATTCAGTGCTAGTGTGAACAGATGGAAAAGGAGGAAATCTAAACTTCTTTATATGCTAAAGGACCAAAAGTATTCGGACGCCTGATCCTGAGCTTGTCGGACATGACAATTCAAAGACAAAGTGACCTCTGGGTGATCTTCTGACAAGACTTCGAAGTGTGGCTGGGTGCTGATTGATCAGTTGGTGTTCCGGTTCATCCCAGAGCTGTTGAGTGGGGCTGAGCTCAGGGATCTGTGCAGGACACTGGAGCTTCTCTTCATGTCTTTATAGAGCACAATCATGCTGGAACAGGGAGGGCCTTCCCTAAACCGTTGCTGCACAGTTGGACGCATGCCATTTCCTTTATTTGATTGATTTATTACGTGTTAACGATTGTTGTGGCATAAACCGATGTCTTTAAATGTACCTGAAACAGGTACATAGGTTCTGTCCCGAAAAGTCCCCAAATTTGCTCATGAATTTCCCAAATTGCCCAAAATTATGTGTGTGTGTGTGTGTGTATCCGCAGTCGAAGTAGTGAAGCTGTCATCAGAGCGGAATGTGCACACACACTTTTGACCCCAAGAAAACCCCAGAGGCCGAAAGAATTCGACCCCCGGCAGCCCAAGCAGACTCCACGTCTCCCCTTTCATTCCTCTCACCTCCATTTTCCTACGGTTAACAGAGAACGGAGGGATTATTATACGTGCACAGAGAAATCAGGCCACAGAGGTTCTCTAAGTGACACGTAACAGGAACACACACAAAGTCCGTACAGTGAAATTCTTTTTCTGCATATCTGAGTTAGTTTGGAAGCTGGGATCAGGGTGCAGGGTCAGACGTTGTACAGGGTTAAGGGCCTTGACTGTAATTAGTTTATGAGGTTTTAATGTAGGCGTGTTAATAGGATCTGTTATTATAATGTGGTATTTATTTACCCTGACTGACTGTGAGGAGGTTTTAGTGTGTTAATGAGCTTTGAGATGAAAGATGTGAGGTGTAAGAGCTCATAGTGACACTTTTACATTCGTCCTTTGTTATGGTAACAATGCGTGTGTGTGTGTGTAGGGGGTGGGTGGTGAGTTAAGGTGTATCCTTTTAGAAACAGGAAGTGTATCCGTACCTCTGGATCTTCTCTCCGTCTCTCCTGAAGCTCTTGATCTTCTCTTCTCTCTCTCACGTGTTGGAGGCTTTTATTGGATTTAACTTATAAATCAGACGTGTTTTTATTGATTTATTTTGTTTATTTTAAGTTTTTTTTTACCTTATTTGGCTTTTCTTTGGTTCTGTTTTGTTTGTGGATTGAGAAGTTCTTTGTTGTTCAGGTAGAGTATCAGGTTACAGGTTACAGGATGAGCTGATGGGCTCTGATCAGATTTCTCACTTTCTAAATCTGAAGATTTATTATTAATAAAAGTGTTTTTATAAAACAGAGACGTTAAATTAATATTTATAATTTAAATTTGAGGATTTTATCTACTGCTCAGGTCAGATTTAGTGTGTTTTGATTCTGTGTCCCGTTGGAGGAAGTGTGTTGAGTTTTGTTTCATTTTTTAATCTGTGCTGGTACATTTCAGGATTTATAAATCACATTATTTAAAAAAATATATACAACAATATATTGTTATAATATATTATATTAATTATATTATACATATAATATTAATAATTTATAATATTTACAAAACTATTATAATATAATATAATATAATTATATAATATAATAATTATATAGTATATAATATAATAATAAATTTTTTTATATAATTACATAATGTTATTATTTATAATATTAATTAATTTATCTAATATATTATATATACAATTATATATAATATATTATATAATTATATTATATATAATAATATACAATATATCTATAGCTAGGCTGATTCGTTTGCCCTCATGCCCGACCGTACCTGTTTTTGCTTTTTTGTTTTTTGTAAAGAATTTTGCTTTAATTTTGAATTCATTATAAAGTGAATCAGTCACATTTGGGAAATTAAATAATCTCCCAAAAATAGATACATTTAATCATCGTACCTGTTAATGCAGGAAAAATAAACATTTCTGTCACATAAACTACGAGGTGATTTATTCATTATAATAAATATAATATTTACATTCATTTTTAAATGTATTATAAATATTTTAGCTCACTGAGGTTTAACTCTTGTTGTTGTTGTTGTTGTTGTTTTTTAGGTGGTTCAGGTACGAGGAGGACGGAGCAGCACTTCAGACGATATGGATCTTCGACCACCAGAAAAAGGTCCAACACCAAACTCTCATTTATACTCATGCAGGCTAATGATCATGCCGTTAGGTAGCTTGTTTTGGTAAATGTGGCCACTGCCGTGATTGCACAGGAAACTGAATTTCCCCAAACTCCACATGTTGGACTGCTCAGGAGTCCAGTTGTCTGTGTTTTACACCACTCTTACAGTAAAGCGATCCATGAATTTAGCACCATTCTCTGAGCTCATGTGGCTTCATGGCTGAGCTGTTGTTGCTCCTGAATGTTTCCACTTCATAATAACAGCAATAACTGGAGCAGCTTAAACAAATAGGAGATGAAATTTAAAAAATGTGCCACCGTATGACCTGTGGAACCCTGTGCTATACAGTATTAATATTATTTATTTATTTTGGGGGGTTGCAGGTCGCGTCTCGGTTGAGCGCTCCAAATCTCTGAGGGACAGAATGGCTCAGTACCAGGCCGCCGTGTCCAAGGACATCCGACCGTTACCCAACCCGGTAAGAACCACGTTACCTTCTCATGTGTATAAAACATTTCTATAATGTTCTGTGAATTAGCGTGGCTCTCTGTACGCGATACGGCTCTCTGTGGGAACACAACACTGGCCGGTGATGAGAAGCGGCGCAGGATGGACACGTGTTGGAGGGGCCGTGTGCTGATCTGGATCTCCTCGATCATATCGGGTGATGTGCAAGCAGCAGCGGGTGCACCCTCATGACACGACCCTAGCTGCCCTGGCTGGGGAATCGAACCCAGACCCATCTTGCACGTTAATGTGTAAGATACTTGTGAGAGCAAGAAGGGTCTGGGTTCGATTCCTCAGCCTGGGCAGCTAGGGTCCTGTCTGTGTGGGTTTCCTCCGGGTGCTCCGGTTTCCTGCTACAGTCCAAAAACAAGCAGTCAGGCTAATTTTGTAGTTTGTGTTCTGTGATGGACTGGTTACCACCGCGGCCCTGACCAGGATAAAACAGACAATAAATGAGTGAATCTTGTCTATTTTTTTTGTGTGTTTCCAGATAAACCTGGTCGACATCGAGATCAAGAGTACAAGGGTGGATCACAAGGAAAATGTTCCACCCGGTGGTGGAGAGCAGGCCGAGGTACGTGTGCTTTACATCGCTTCACTTATTTATATTAGTATTAGATTTAAATTTAGAGACGAGGACCAGCAAATAGAATTAAAATTCCATTTAAAACAACAATCAATTCAATCATGAATTATTTATTTATTTATTTTAATTTTTTTGTAAATAATAAATAAATAGATAAATAAATACATAACAAACAATTGTTAACTTATTTATAAATCTTTTAATTTATTAAATAAAAATTTAAATAATAATTAAAAATTTTACTTGACCCACCTTGACACTGACCAGGATAAAGTAGCTAAAACACGAAACCCAATAAAATGATTGCCACCTCAGAGACCCGGGTTCGAATCTCATTTGTTCTACACGGACATGACTGGCTGTGTCTGAGGGAGGAGGAAGGTGGTCAAAGCCCTGAGGGGGATAGATGATCATGTCCAGAGAGTTTCTTGGTAGAACGGACCCACCACGACCCTGACCGGAACCAGTATTTTAATAAAGAATGAGAGAATTTTACTCAGTTGATGCTGATAAATGATTGTTTGTTTGTTGTTTTTTTGTAGAGCTCAACCTCAGAGTCCATCAGTACCAAACCCAACGGTGAGAAATCAGAAACACACAATAAATACTTTCATAAGTTTATTAAATATTAATTATTATTATTTAGTGGTTTGTTTGGAGGGTGAAGTCGGGTGTTGACGTTTATTCTTGTGTTTAAGTTTATTTTTTTTTGTATTTAGGGGTTTTAGCTGATGCAGGAAGCTCCGGCACGGCGGCGTCTGAACCGGAAACCAACGACGCGCCGAAATTCGTTCGAGTAAGTCGTCAAAACATCAAAATATCATCACTGATGAGCCAAAACATTAGGACCACACCCTAAACCAAGCCTGTTCTGTAGCACTGGTGCGTGTGAGGGATCGATTAGATGGATGTACAGTCAGTAATTGTATACCCACAATCTTACTCTGTATGGTCAGATAGGTGTTCCTAATAAAGTGCTCGATGAGTGTACGCATCAATACTTCCATGCTTTACTGATTAGCTTTTTGCTAGTATTCAGACGCTCTGACCGACTGTTATTATCAGCCGTATAAATAAAACAGGATTTTGCTGGTTAATAAACGTTTTATTATTATTTTAATTCTGTTACAGGGGCAGAAGTTTCGTTCGACGGTCAGAGAGACGTGTGTCGCCTGCAGTAAGACCGTTTACCCGCTAGAGAAACTGGTCGCTAACCAACAGACCTTCCATACGGCCTGTTTCCGCTGCATCCACTGCAACACGCGACTCAGGTACGTAACGGAAAACGCAACACGCAAAAACGAGCGGCATTGACTAGCTTTATGGAATTAACTATAATATAAAATATCACCTAAAACTAATTCAATAAAAATCATCTGTTTACTTTTGTGATTATAAAGAATTGATTTTAAAACTCTGTGTATTCACTTAACATTAGTTTAGTTTTAGTTTTAATTCTGTAAATATGTTCTTTTTTTTATTTTATTACAACTTTATTAAAAATAATACATAAAATATGCTAGAAACATAAAACCAAAACAAATAAAATAAAATAAAATTAATTTATTAAAATTAAATAAATATAAACAAACAGCAACCACAAACTAAAACTATGTCAAATTGTAAGTGATAAAAATATAAAAATGTATTTTAAAAATTAAAGAGTTGGTGCGTCGCCGGTGTGACAGCAGGTTTTGTGGAAATAGTTTTAAAATTCAGGCAAATTCACGTTCAGGTCCAATTCTATGTAAAATACTTAAATTATTTCAATGGGTGTTTTTATTTATTTCTCCAGTTTAAAATTAAAAATGAAAATTTTTTATGATTTTTAGTCGCTGTTTGCTAACAGAAGTGAAGCGTCATGAGGCAAAACTCTTCTGTACTGATTGAGCTTTTTTTCTGCTTACATCAAAGGCATTACAACTAAATTAAATAAAAACTTTACATTAAAATATTTTTAAAAATAATAAAATACAATATATAATACAACATTCACGTAGAATTAATTGAATTCATATTTTATAATTAAATTTAAAAAACCTAATCGACAAAATAATAAAAACTACCTCAAATAAAAAAATATATATATATGAATAAGCACAGCGAGATATTCCTCTAGCACACCAGTGCCGAGATTCCGAACGCCTCGGTTCTGAACTCGGCATTGCCACCAGTCGGCTGGGCGCCATGTAGAGGGCATAATTGGCAGTGCCTGCAGCAGACACGTGTCTGCTAGGGCGGGATGACCGGGCTATGTGGGTGGGGTCTTCAAATGCTGTGTAAGGACCCTGACTGGCAGATAGAGAGGCGCCTGTGCAGATTGCATGGGTGAAAAAGGGTTCCGCTAAGGGCTGCACGTGGGTCGGAGGAGGCGTGAGCAGCAATATACCCACAATATACCCTCCTCACCTACAGTCAGGGATCCACCAGCAGCGGAAGATAAACTGAGTACAGTCTGTCCTCCTCTGAGGAGAAAATAATCATCGTCACTTTCACAGATGAAATATTAACGTAATTTTATTTATTCTATTTTATTAGCTTAGCCAACTTCGCCTGTCTGCACGGCAGCATCTACTGCAAACCTCATTTCAGCCAGCTCTTCAAGTCCAAGGGAAACTACGACGAAGGGTTCGGACACCGTCCCCATAAGGAGCTCTGGTCCCCCCGGACAGACGAAGATGAGAATGAAGAAAGTGAAAAGCCAAAGCCGTTCAGCGTGGATCCTCCACCGGCTAAACCCGCGCCGGAGAGATCGACCAACCCCGACTCCACCGTGGAGGAAACTCCGCTGGTCAAAGTCACCGACGTGGCGGCGTCTCTGGAGACCAAAACTCAGAAGCCCGTGAAGGAACTGGAGAAGTCCGGCGCCTCTGCTGAAACCAAGAGGTTGAGGATCGACTGGCCGCCGCGCACCGACGGCACCTCGCTGCCTAAAATCTCCGGACCCCCGGCGGAGCGAGGGAAGAGCCCGGTCAGGGTCTTCAAACTGAAGTGGCCCCCGGAGGATGAGGCCCAGACCAACTCAGAGAGCACGGAGCGGGTGGAGCTGAAGAACCTGCGCCGCTGCACCTCCCTAAAGGAGCGGAGTCGACCCTTCTCCGTAGCGCCGCGCCTGGAATCGGCAGCCAATCAGGAGCCTCAGCGCTCGCCAAGGTCCGCCTCTCTGAGGCGTGGCTCCCTGGAGGAGCTCCGTACGGCTTCCAGAGTCCAGAGGGAGAAACCGGAGGAGGACGGGGAACCCAGTGAGAGCACAAACACCAGCAGTGAGCCTGAGGTTCCTCACAAACCAGAGGAGACCCCGAAGGTACCTCAGTCCATCCTGAAGAAGCCGAGCAGAACCGCGAGCATCGAGCAGCAAAGCGAAGCTCAGAAGGTTCCAGAAAAACCTCAAGAACTTTTACAAGTGTCTGATCAACCCACCTTGGAGGAGAAAAGCACCCGGGCGGGTCAGGACGACGCCCGCAGTGAGGCGGAGGAACCGGAGAACGGTCTCAGCGTGGAGGAGATGATCAAGAAGAACCGATACTACGACGAGGAGGACGAAGAGGTGAACGACGTCTGAAGCCGGCGGTTCTGACTCTAGAAGCTTCGTTTTATTATTATTTTTATAAAGAGAATTCGAAGCCGCTCTTGTTTCTCTGAACGGTTTGGGTGATTTTATTTATACTGGAATTCGAAGCTCGAGATCGATGCTATTTTTTTTTTAGTCGTTCAAGAACCAGAACAAACCAACAGAAACGCTAAGAATTATAAGAAGAACTTTAGGTTTGCTACCATTATTTTTCTGTCTCTGTTTCTGTCCTCGATTTCTTCTTGTTTATTCACGACTGTACCGGGAATTCAGACTTCTAAGAAGTAATTTTTACTTTCATGATTCCGTTTTTTTACACAATAAATGTCTCTGGCGCTGTTTGGATGGGAATAGTTCTACATGGTGAGCTGGACCAGTTTGATTCTCAGGGTGATTTAAAAGGGAAAAAAACTAAAACTACAAATAAAACCTTAGATATTAAATCTGTCTACATTGTTTATTTTTTATCTGTGTTATTTAGTTCTAAATCTAAATTAAAAGCCCAAAGTTAAAAATATAAATATACATTTTATTAAAAAAAAAAAACTGCAAGGAACATGCTGCTTATTTCTGCAGCCATGTTCAGACGGGATTAATTCTACATGGTGGGATTGATATTTGAATCAATCATTTTTATTTTTATTTGCTTGTTTTTGTTTTTTAATTTCATGGTTTTATTTTTAAGGTCTTTAAAAAAAAAAAAAAACAGACCGAATCGAATCCATGACATGCCTCAGAACTCCGGGATCAAATCACCCGATTTTTATTTTTATTATTATTATGAAAATTTAAAGCTAATTTTTTCTTTATTTATATTTTCAAGAATGATATAAAAATAAAAAAATTCTCTGCTTTACTTTTTTGGTTCATGATGCTCCTGTCAGTCTGATTCAGACAGAATTAGTTTTATATGAGGTGATTTTGATTGTACAGGATTATTAAACTCTTGTGTTTGGTTGTTGTGAGAATATTCAGGCGGGATCAGGTCTACATGATTACACAGGAAAGTAAAATAAAAAACTTTGACCTTTTACTATCATCTCATGATTTTTATCATATTTTTGCAATTCCACTGCACATAACTGATATATAATGTGTTTTTATTTTTATTTCACACAAATGTAAACAGGATTTGTTGTCATTTCTTGCTGAATTTGCTGATTTTTTCATCTCATTTTCTGACTGGAATCAAATTTTAAAAAATCTTATTTAATTTTATTGACTTTATTTTAGCCACTAAATCTGGAATAAACTGGAGGCTCTTTGGTTCTTCTGTGGTTTCTGTAGACGTTCTCAGTCTCCCTGATCGGATTTATACAAGTTAGAAAAGTTAGAAAAGCTTCCAAAACCTCAAAACTAAAACTAACAGCTCAGTTTTGCTTTAATAAAATCAGATTAAAATCTCATTTTCCAGTTACTTTTATGTTTTTATTCCTCTTTAAACATCCAGAAAACAAACCAAAAAACTTTGAATTTAGAAATAAAATCACTGATAAAATCATTTAACAATAAAACATAAACTAAAAGAAACTTGATGTAAGTGATATTAAGCCATTTAAAAGAATGTGGACACAATTTTAAAAGTCACAGATTCTCTAATAAATATTAAGATTATTTTATAAAAACAGTTAAAATGATCATAAGATTCACTTAGATTTTATAAGCAGAGACGTTTTTGTACTTTCTGGTTAAAAATGTTCTGGAGATTCGTTTAACACGACAGATACAATCAAATAATTTTATTTATTTATTTATTTATTTTAGGAAACAATCATGTAAACAGTTCTGAGAAACTAATCCCAACCAAATCAAGCGAATCATTGTTTCCTGTTTCCTGTTGTACTTCTTTCCCTGCAATAATACAATAACACGACCGTCCAGATACTTTTGATTCTGTGTTTGTGTTTCAGTAATGAGAGTTTTGATGTTATTAGAGCTGGAATGTGATTTTTAGTGGTGACGTTTGATCGTTTATTCTTTATTTTTAATTTAATCTGATTTACAGTCAGAATTAATCTTTTATTTTCTGCTTTTTATCAAAACCAAACTGATTTCAAAGTTTTAAAATGTAAAAGTGGTGAAATATAAAAGCTTTAATAAATCCAATAAACAACCCAGATACGCTTCTGATTCTTCTGTTTCTGCTGAGTTTACTGATTCACACAAGAAAGAAAGACAGACAGACACGGAGAGACAGACAAACAGAGAAAGACAGACAGAAAGAAAGAAGGAAAGAGAGACAGACAGAAAGAAAGAAGGAAAGAGAGACAGACAGACAGACATACAGACAGAAGGAAAGACATACAGACAGAAAGACAGACAGAAAGAAGGTAAGACAGACAGACAGAAGGAAAGACAGACAGGCAAACTGTAATTACGTTCAGGGCTGTGATTTCTTCTCCAGGAGCCTCAGAGTAGTAGCAGCAGGATGAAGCTCGCTTGACTGTGAACACTGATCCTGATTATTAGCAGTTTTTTTTTACCTCAGCAGAAACCCCACAGTGATATTTATACTGATTATATGGGCACAGAGAAGTAAACAGCTGTAGTTAATCATCATGATAAGGATGGAACAGTGAGGCTCAGTCTGATGATGAATGACTAGTTTTGGGCAGCAGGGGGCAGAACTGATCCTCTAATCTTCATCTGTACTGTTCATCTTTATACACTTGATGGTGCAGCAGGTAGGTTGGGTGGGTGGGTGCCGCATGCTAACATGAATCCTGGGAAGACGACTTAACTCTCTAAAAAGTTTGGTATGTTCTCCAAACACCCAGTTATTGAGGTGACAAAAAAAACAAAGTATAAAACATGATTATTTATTTAATAATAAAATATATTTTACAAATAATTATTATATAAAGGAGAATAAAAATAATAATTATTATTATGATAGTAATAATAATAATAATAATAATAAAAATAATAATAACAAACAATAATAATAATAATAATAATAACAACAATATTAACAATAATAATAATAATGATATTAATAAAAGTAATAATAATAACAGTAATAATAATAATAAATAATAATAAAAATAATAACGTAAATAATAATAAAATTATTATTAATAATAACAATAACAATAATACAGTAATAAATAATAAACAGTAATAATAATAATATTATTATTATTAATAAAAATAATAATGTAAATAATATGAATAATGTGAATAATAATAATAATAATAATAATAATAATAATAATTTTATTTATTTTTATGTTTTACCACCGCTTTATCCTGGTCAGAGTCTCAGTGGGCCCGGTCTCATTGTATCCATTAAGCCCAATACAGTACACACCGGACAGGACGCCAATGTGTGGCTTTGACCACACCCACCATGACTGAATAAATAAATAAATAAATGAGATGATCTACTGAACTGCACACAGAGATGAAACTAGTAAAATTAGAAATTAGTAAAGCTGTGAGCTGTAAACCTCCACCATGTGATGTCATCAGTTTATTTTCAGCACCTCACCCCACACCCCTCCACCCAACCCGCACCCCCCTACAGAACGTTCCATCTAATCGTGCTCCCACATCTCAGCTATCACTGTCATGTCAGTAAAAATAAACCTGTACCCCTATAGTGGTCTGGGGATGAATCACGCCAGCATGTACAGTGTATCACAAAAGTGAGTACACCCCTCACATTTCTGCAAATATTTCATTATATCTTTTCATGGGACAACACTATAGAAATAAAACTTGGATATAAGTTAGAGTAGTCAGTGTACAGCTTGTATAGCAGTGTAGATTTACTGTCTTCTGAAAATAACTCAACACACAGCCATTAATGTCTAAATAGCTGGCAACATAAGTGAGTACACCCCACAGTGAACATGTCCAAATTGTGTCCAAATTGTGTCCAAATTGTGCCCAAATGTGTCATTGTCCCTCCCTGGTGTCATGTGTCAAGGTCCCAGGTGTAAATGGGGAGCAGGGCTGTTAAATTTGGTGTTTTGGGTACAATTCTCTCATACTGGCCACTGGATATTCAACATGGCACCTCATGGCAAAGAACTCTCTGAGGATGTGAGAAATAGAATTGTTGCTCTCCACAAAGATGGCCTGGGCTATAAGAAGATTGCTAACACCCTGAAACTGAGCTACAGCACGGTGGCCAAGGTCATACAGCGGTTTTCCAGGACAGGTTCCACTCGGAACAGGCTTCGCCAGGGTCGACCAAAGAAGTTGAGTCCACGTGTTCGGCGTCATATCCAGAGGTTGGCTTTAAAAAATAGACACATGAGTGCTGCCAGCATTGCTGCAGAGGTTGAAGACGTGGGAGGTCAGCCTGTCAGTGCTCAGACCATACGCCGCACACTGCATCAACTCGGTCTGCATGGTCGTCATCCCAGAAGGAAGCTGACGCACAAGAAAGCCAGCAAACAGTTTGCTGAAGACAAGCAGTCCAAGAACATGGATTACTGGAATGCCCTGTGGTCTGACGAGACCAAGATAAACTTGTTTGGCTCAGATGGTGTCCAGCATGTGTGGCGGCGCCCTGGTGAGAAGTACCAAGACAACTGTATCTTGCCTACAGTCAAGCATGGTGGTGGTAGCATCATGGTCTTGGGCTGCATGAGTGTTGCTGGCACTGGGGAGCTGCAGTTCATTGAGGGAAACATGAATTCCAACATGTACTGTGACATTCTGAAACAGAGCATGATCCCCTCCCTTCGAAAACTGGGCCTCATGGCAGTTTTCCAACAGGATAACGACCCCAAACACAACCTCCAAGATGACAACTGCCTTGCTGAGGAAGCTGAAGGTAAAGGTGATGGACTAAACCCAATTGAGCACCTGTGGCGCATCCTCAAGTGGAAGGTGGAGGAGTTCAAGGTGTCTAACATCCACCAGCTCCGTGATGTCATCATGGAGGAGTGGAAGAGGATTCCAGTAGCAACCTGTGTAGCTCTGGTGAATTCCATGCCCAGGAGGGTTAAGGCAGTGCTGGATAATAATGGTGGTCACACAAAATATTGACACTTTGGGCACAATTTGGACATGTTCACTGTGGGGTGTACTCACTTATGTTGCCAGCTATTTAGACATTAATGGCTGTGTGTTGAGTTATTTTCAGAAGACAGTAAATCTACACTGCTATACAAGTTGTACACTGACTACTCGAAGTTATATCCAAGTTTTATCTCTATAGTGTTGTCCCATGAAAAGATATAATAAAATATTTGCAGAAATGTGAGGGGTGTACTCACTTTTGTGATACACTGTATGATGTGATCCGCCATGCTGCTCACACTCACGGGTGATTACGATCGGCGCAACACTGAAGACAACAGAGCAAGTTCAGAATCACGGCGTCCTCCGTGGGTTTCATTCGGAGGGGATGGAAATGTTCGCAGCGTTATCAGACTGAAGATGTTGAAATATTAGCTGTAGAAGCACAACCAACAGGCAGTCAGGGTCCTTTCTGTCTGGAGTGTTTTGCATGTTCTCCCTGTGTCCATGTGGGTTTCCCCTGGACGCTCCTGTTTCCGAGACAAGACTAAAGAGATGCAGTCAGGCTAATTGGAGTGTGTGTGTGTGTGTGTGTGTGCCATGTGATGAACGGGCGACCTCTCCGGGGTGTTTCCTGGGCATTCCGATTCATTCCCAATGTACCAGACTTACAGGGACCCTGACCAGGATAAAGCAGTGCTAAAACAGACAATGAATGAATGGATTTAATGTTCCTGTTGGAAGTGGGCGTGGCTGGAACATCTGAGCTCAGTGATCCAGGGGCGTGGCACTCACGTGACTGAGCTGCGGTTTTTCGGGAATCCCTGCGCCATAAAAGATCGCAATATTTTGAATGCGACGGTTTCGCAAAATTCGCCCCGGGGGCGTCGAAAAGCGGATGAAACCGCTTCACCAGGGTTCCCGCCCGGAAAGCGCTCTGGGGGTGCGGCGAGAGTTTCGTAAATTATACGGTACGAGCGGCGCACAATGCGGCGCTGTGCTGCAGCCTGCGTCATCTGTGCCGGCGCTAACCGCAGGAGCGAGCAGGTGAGGACTGAACCCCCCCGGCCTGAGGCTGCACATTCCTGCCGCCGAGCTGTTTTGTTGTTGAATAATAGAAGGAATCGGAACCTCGCGGGGTGCTGACGTTCCTCCCGAACCCCCCACGTGAGACACGTCCCCCAGCGGTGTTGTGACTCGCCCCCGATTTCCTCAGGTGACCCTGACCCTAGTCCCGAATCGCCGCAGGAGGGAGCGGACGATCCCTCTCCGACGAGTCAAAAAGGAGAGAACGATGCGGAGCGGAACGCCGGCGCAGCTGAATGCTAAATTTATTAAGCTAATTTATCTCCGTTCCAGCATCGCTGTCACACAGGGTCGAGGTTTGAGGGCGGAGTCACCCAAAATAAACGTCCAAACTCATCCAAAAGTGACCCGGAGATGTTCCTGTCCCTTTCCAGTATAAGCGAGCTCTATAAAAACACAGAGCCCTGAGCTCAGCCCCATTCAACAGCTCTGGGATGAACCGGAACCCCAACTGACACAAATCCCCACAGACGTACGCCAAAGTCTCTTGAGAAGCTTCTCGGAAGCGCGTCTGTCGTTCTAGCTGAAGATCACACGAGGTCGTTTGGTTTTTAAACCATTTGTGTTTGAAACTGGACGTCTGACAGGCTGGTGCTCGGGAGTCCGAGCACTTTTGGCGGTGTACTTTACGCACTGGGAGTTCTGGGAGTAAAACTTGACCTCTGACCCACATCCTGGATCTGGTCGTCATCGCCGACGTCAGTGTTCGGGGTAAACCGAGCGTTTTCCTCTCCTGAGTAATTCAGTCATCGCTGTCACATGTGCTGACGTTTCGCAAATCGTGCCCCCGGGGGCCGTTTAAAACTCAGTAGTTTGGTTTCAGCGCTTGAGAGAGGGATGCTGGCTAGCACGTGCGTCCTCCGACACATGTCATGTCCTGCACTTTATGGACGGCTTCGGCACTGAAGGCACAGAGGTCCGTATCCCTGCGCCGCTCGTGCTAGCACCACATCCAGACACTAAGGAGTCGCTGTTACTGCAGCAACACGTTTTCTTTTCAATTTAGTCGTATCCGATTCCCCGCTGGTACTTCACCTCTACTGCTGCAGACCTCTAATCCTGACAGAGGAGGGTCGTGAATAATACGCACACCCTCTGACGTGTGCAGCACCGACCGCTTCTTTTCACCTGCGCCAGGTGGGTTCATACGGAGATCTGTATAGCGCACGGAGAGACAATTATCCCCCGATCAGCCAGCAGAGGGCGTAATTCCCATTCCCGGATGAGCCGATTGTGTTTGGAAAGCACCCACGCAGCCGAGACTTGACGGTGCTGCCCGCTGTGCCACCCGACCTGCCCAGGGTCTCTGCAGAAGTGACCAGTACTGCGCTACCAGAAAGGATGGACGCCGACCACCGGGTCCGAGACTTCGGTTGCGACACCTTATAGGTATGAACGGGGAACAAAGGCCTCAGTCATGACTAAGCGATCATTATCAGAGTGAGTAAGGCGTGATTCGCTGGCGCGGGTTCTAATCCGCTTCCGTCTCGGTTGCCGGGTCATTTGGCCGCGTCAGTCGTGGAAGCGCTAAGAAATGACTGAGCGCTTTGTTATCTGGCTAACGTTTCCCGCCGAGGGATGATAACATTCCTCCCAAATGCTCCATTCATCCTATAAGATCCCCGCCCACCTCACACACACACACATACACACACACACCTCACACACACACACACACACACACACACACACACCTCACACACACACACACACACACACACTGATGCAGGTGGGCCGCCGGTTGCCAACAACACTAACACAAACAGCTCTAACCCTGGACCCACCCGCGCCCTCATGCCCACCCGTACATCTCACGGTGGTCTTCGGCGGACATCAGAGAGGCCTGGTCGCCGCCGGAGACGCCGCAGAGGAATAAATCATGACATCATCCCGGAGGCGAGATCAGAGCCCTGACAGATCAGGAAATCAGGAATGAAAAACAAACGCCGTTACGGGCGCGAACCGTGACATCATCGTCCAGCAGGGCGGCGCGGGTATGCGGTCCATCCACAAAACCGGGCCAGAAGTATCCGGACGCCCCTCGTAACTCTGGAACTCCGGTCTGGTGGCCTGCAACCCCAGAGAAGACCTTCGGGATGAACTGGAACGTCGGCTGTGAGTCAGGACTTCTCTTTTCACAGAATGAGCACAAATCCCCACAGATACACTTTCAAACCTTGATGGAATCGTAGTTTCTGTTAGAACCACAAGCTCATGTGTCCACATATTTATGCCTTATCGTTTTTCTTACTTCGTCATGCATGTTTACTAGCCGCTGATTCCTGGTCTGGGTCGCAGTGTGTCCAGCACCACCGGGACTTGGCTTGGGCGTGGCACCAGTCCATCACAGGGCATCGAAACATCAGCAGCTTGATGGACGTCCTGTTACAAAACGATATGCTTGAATATAGAGCTGCAATCCTCCTTTACCCCTCCAGCTTTCCCCACGGGCATTTGGAGTGTGCCTGTGGGAACTTGTGGCCGCTGATCATCTCAGAGGTGTTTGAACAGGGTTGAGGTCAGGGACATGTGCTGGCCACTGAAGTTCCTCGGCACCTGACGTGTCACATCAGGTCTTCGTGCTGGACCGAGAAGCATCGCGTGAGTCACGTTCGCCAGCAGTTACAGTCCGAAATCCCTTAAGCAGACTGCCTGTCCCTACTGCTGACAAGCACTGCTGTAACCTGATGCTACCACCACCATATATCACAGTAACATGATGCTACCGCCATCATATATCACAGCAGGGACGATGTTATGGGCTGATCTGTCTCATTTCATTCACACCACAGAAACATTTAGAGGTGATTCTGAGCAGCCAATCCACCTTCTGCATTTTTTCAGGACGAGGGAGCAGATTACAGTAACGGAAGACAAACCCAGGTCCCCGGATGCACGCTGTAGTGCTGCACCCACACTCGTCTCGTCTGTTTCATGCGGCCGCTTGTTTGAAGTGAAGCAGTAATAAATTGTTCAGTCATAAACGTTCAGGGCCGCTGCGCCGCAGGCTAATATTTCACCAGCTCTTATCGCTAACGTATCGCTGCTCTGTGGCGTAACCGCACTGCCGCCACGTTCTCTACATTCTGCACCCCTGAGTCACGCCGGGTTCGACCTCCACTTCCTTAAAACCTGTCACATCGCGTCAAACCTGAGTCTCCCCGGAGAACCGCGCGGTCCGACTTCCTCTGGATCCCGTCAAACCGCCGTGACAACTCCCCACATCCACACTCCCGGATAAGAGCGCCGACACATCGCTGCCGGGGCGACGGACGAGCGGGGCGACTGACGCCCCTCACAGCCGACATGTTCAAAACTCACTGGGTCTGAATTCAATTAGAGGGCAGGGAGGCGACTCTGGAGACCCAGATAAATCAAACACAGAGCCGGGCGTGGCCATCAGACTCTTACAAACAACCACGTGTGTCATCAAGTTCAACCACTGGGACGTGGAGGATGGAGGAGAAGAACCAGAGGAACCAGAACCTTCCAGACGGGTTCTCTGGAGGTTCTGATACGTTTACTTTTGCAGCACAGCTGAAAAGTCCTGGGTTGTGCGTAGTGTTTCACAGTGACCCTGGACACGCTGCAACCCTGACCAGGATAAACCGGTTGATGAAAATGAAATAAAAACAAACGTATAAAACTCCATGACACTGAGTGAGCAGGAACTTGAGGAACAGAACCTTAGTTGTGTAGATTAGATGGAAACTGGTTGGGGTTGGAACTGTGGTGGATGGATCTGGTGTTGGATCTGGTGTTTGGGTTTGAGCTTAAGTCAGTGTTTGGTTTAGAGTTGGGGTTGAGGCTATGGTTGAGGTTTAGGGTTTAGGATTAGGGCTGGAGTTTAGCTGGGGTTTAGAGTCGAGGATGTTTGGTTTGGGGCTGGTGCTGGAACTGGAGTGAGGATTAGAGTTTGAGCTGGGGTTCAGGTTGGAGTTGGGTTTAATATATAAGGTTTAAGATTAGAGTTGGGACTGAGGAACTGGATTAGGGTTAGGGTTTAAGGTTAGTGGTTGGGTTAGAAATTAGGGTTTAAGATTAATATTTCAGAAATTAATTTAAAATTAGGGTTTGGATTTGAGGTTAGGGTTTGAGATTAGGGTTTGGGTTTAAGGTGAGGGGTTAAGATTAGGGTTTGGGTTTGAGATTAAGATTTAAAAGAGTAATTTAAGGTGAGGGTTTGGGTTTGAGATGAGGGTTGATTAATCACAAGGTTCAGTATACTTATTGATTTAATGATTTATTGATTCATTGATTGATTGATTTGCTGTTGAATGTGATGTAACTCATGTAAAATATAAATAAAATATAAATTTTTCTCAGATTATTTGTATATGAGATTAAACTGGATTAAATTGTATAAATTTATAACTCAGCTGCTGCATGTGCTGCAAGTGACTGAAGTTCAGACGTGACGCTGTGGAGCTGTGTGACTCCACCTCCTCCTCCTGCACCTCCTCCTGCACCTCCTCCTGCAGCAGCGTCTCTTTATAAGAGCTGTGCTGGGAGCCTGAGGCAGCGGCGCTCCTCACAGCGCTGGTGTAAAGCACACGTCAGGACGGGCCCCGGTGCGCAGCGCTCCAGCATGCCGTCTCCTCTCAGTCTCCTGCCGCTCCTGCTCGCCGTTCAGCTCCACCTCCTCCTCCTCACGTCCGCCGTCTCTCCTCACGCCGGCCTCAGAAAGAACCCATCAGGGGCCGCTAGGCGGCGCGGGGCCGAGTCCGGGGCCCGGGAGGAGGGCGAACCCTGCGGCGTCTACACCCTGCCGTGTGGGCGCGGCCTGAGATGTTTCCCTCCGGACGGAGACGCGAGTCCCTTACGGGCCCTGCTGCAGGGACGAGGAGCCTGTCGGAGCGTCGAGCTCAACGTCTACAGCACCACCACGGCAGGTAACCACGACGACAGCCATCAGTTATTATTAAATATTAATGATATATATTTATTTTTATTACTAACAAACTGCATAATGTCACTTTTACAAACACTAGACAATCAAAAGTATTTGGACGCCACATTTCAAAAACAGATATCTTAATATACATAGAGTGGCCGCTCTGCTGAGAAGTACGTCTGTGGGAATTTGTGCCCAGTTGATGTTCCGATTCATCCCAGAGCTGTTGAGTTGAGTGGGGCTGAGCTCAGGGTTCCATGCAGGACGCTGGAGTCTCTTTTCTTCATGTCTTTATAGAGCTCACTCATGCTGGAACAGGGAAGGTCCTTCCCCAAACTGTTGCTGCACAGTCGGGAGCATTTCTTTCACTGTATATGACTGATTTATTACACGTGTGCAGAATTAATCACATCATTTCTATTTGTGTGTGCTTTAGGGTCACAGGTTCCGGTCACAAAGAACACTGAGAAGGTAAACGCTCGCTTCCTGCTCACACAGTCGTACGTTACAGTCCGGCTTCATCTATTTTTTATCCTGGTCAGGGTCACAGTGGGTCCGATTCACAGATTGACAGAACACACACACACACACACACACACACACACACACACACACTACTTACTACTTACTTACAAATTACTACTAGCTCCAGTCCTGACTGCAGGTCTTTGGACTGTGGGAGGAAACCCACACAGATACATGGAGAACATGCAAAACTCCACACAGAAAGGACCCTGGTTGTCCAGGCTCGGGAATCAAACCCAGGCACTTCTGGCTGTCAGGTGATAGTGCTACCCACAGAGCCACTGTGTGTTCTGTTCACTGCTTATCATTCCAGTTTGTTGGAAAGCTGCGGTCGTAAGCCGCCTCGACGGGCCGGGATTTGAACCCTCAGCCTTCTGCCTGATAGGTGCAATGCCCCACTATCCAAGACAGACTATTTCTTAACAGTCAAAAAGGATTCAAAATTCTAAACCCTTGGAGTTTGAGCGATTGAGTCCGACAAGACTGGAATGAACAGACGGAGCATCTACTACTCTCCGTACGCTCTACGGCTGTCTAAAAAACGGCTGGCAAACTAAACATGTATGTGTCGTGGGAGCGGGTGTTAGTCTGTGATCCTGCAAAACCAGTGTTATGTTGGTGCAAGTAGCAGAGAGGATTTTAATTGAAAAGAGAATTGGAAATGACTAAATTGGGCGGGAAAATGATGCCCCAGAATCGACATGGCTGCCCGGGGAACACAGTGAAAGACGGTTCGGTTTTCCCACATTTTTATCCAAATGTCGGGGTTCCTTGATGTATTTATTTTGTTTTGTTGTGTTTTTAGGGTCCCTGTCGTAAACTTTTGATGTCTGCGCTACAGAAGCTGGAAATGACGCTGATCCGGTCCCATCCAGACCTTTACATCCCCAACTGTGACCGGAACGGATCCTTCAAGAGGAAGCAGGTACCAACACGCCCTGGAAGGTTTTGGAATATGACTGTAGGGATTTAGCCCGGAGTGTTAGGGGTGGGCTTTGGGTCGGGGGTCTGTCCATTTATTTACTGAGCTGGCTTTGTGCATGATGTCACGGTGGGTACTCCCCAAACTGTCAGCACCAAGAGCTTCTGTGGAATAGTTTGTGCGGTTCGTATGACGGCGTTTCGTTCACACATTGTGAGAGCATCGCCAAAAAAAAGGCGTCTGCACCGTAGGGTGCACCTGCTCCTGTATATACAGTAGGTACACCTTCCTATTGCTCAGGGGTCCAGTTCCTGTGCTCCGTACACCCAGCGTACACCCTGTAAAGTGTTCTTGTGTGAAGCTCCAGCTTTGTGAAGCTCACGATTCACTACATGGTCAGACATTTTAAGTATAAGAACTGTTCCCTAAAGTATTCAGTCACCAGACTTCTCACAGGATTTTGAAGTGTGTCTGTAGGGATTTGTCTCAGTCGATGAGCTCAGGGCTCTGTGCAGGTCGCTGGAGTTTGGAGCTTTTTTTCACGTCTTTATAGAGCTCATGTTGAAACGGAAAAGGTCCTTCCCTAAACTGTCACTGCTATATTTATTTATTCGCGGCATTTAGCGGACACTTTTATCCTAAGCGACTTGCAATCATGACTGAGTACAATCTGAGCAATTGAGTGTTTAGGGTCTCGCTCAAGCGTTCACCAGTGGCAACCTGGCAGTGGTGGGGCTTAAACCAGTGACCTTTTGATTACTAGTCCAGAACCTTAACCACTAGGCTACACCTGCTCTGTTATTTTAAACCAAACAGTGATGAATTTTATTATATTATACTTATTTATTTGACAGTGTTTGGCGTCTCACGGGATGCAGCGTGGTCGGTGCTGGTGCGTCGATGAGAAAGGACACCGGATTCCATCCCGGACCCGAGGAGACGGTCCGGTCATCTGCAGCAGCTCCTGATAAACGACAGAGGGAAATCCCTAAACTGTGGGGATTTTATACCAGACTCACGAAGTTCAGGAGAGAAACATCATAACCCGTGTTATTCTCTTCTGTTCAGCGGGAGGAAGGATTTCGGTTCGTGTTAATGCGTCCTGCAGAAAATCGCGTCCTCACTGGTAACACCAGCCCAGTTTATACTGGTTTTGGGAGTTAGCCGGCGGTAACCACGCTTCACTCCACTCCACTACATCCACATGTCAGGCAGTCAGGTTGTTATCGGATCTTTTCTGCCCCCTGGTGGCGCCTGTTGGACTCACACGTGATTTTTATTTTATTTCTCATTATTTATTAGTTGTTGGTTTTTTTGCTTTTTGATTTAGGATCTGGATTTAGGATTTAGGATTTGATTAAAATAAAAGTTATTTGGTACACTTGTGTTAGTGGGGTGTGTTTAAAATGCACGACTGATCTATTATTACTATTTATTAAACACCTACAGTTTTAACATTTCCACTTTATTCTTTTATTTTTTGGTGTTACGGCTAATCCAGCTGTTTGACGAATGGTTAAAAGATTTAACCAGAAGAAAAGTAGGATGTCCACAAATTTTTGACTGTCAGTTTTTGATATTTTTATGAATAAAATACATTTTAACCACTTTAAATAGATTTAGTTTAGAATGTAGAATTATGTATTGCTAATTTAAAACCAACACTTATTTATTGAGCTTTAAATTTGTATCATATTTTATTTTAATGTTTTTATTATTATTATTATTGTTGTTGTTATTATTATTATTATATATTTTTAATTATTATTATTATTTATCATTTTCAAGTTGAAATGGATGAAGTTCTGAGATAAAATAAATCTAAAGCAATGTTTAACACTTTATTTTTATTATTATTTAATATTTTTTGATTACATCACTCTTGTGTTCATATTTAATTAAAGAAAATAAAGTTTTGCAATAAAAATCTTTCTGTCTTAATTCTTCCTCTCTGTTTACTCCTATTTCTGCTCTAACCTGCTGACTGCAGTTCGTTTATGAAGTTTTAATAAATCAATTCAACATCTGAGAGACTGAAGAGGAAGAAAAAGCAAAAGTCCCGAATCACTAGAATAAACTCTGCAGGTGAAAAGTAGCGGTCAGTACTAAAGGGCTGTGTGTTAGTCAGGAGAGAAGGTCTGCAGCAGTACAGGTGAAATACCATCAGGGAATTGGATATGACTAACTTATTCAAAAGATTGGCGGTAAATGCATAAAAAAATGAGTTTAATCAAAGTGTAAAACATCAATTTTAAGATTCTAATACAGCAAACAAACAAAATCACGCCATCACCCTCAGATCAGAGAAAATCTAAACCCACAGCTTCTCTTATTTATTACCTTTATATACAAACACTTTTATCTGTTTTATTATTATTATTAATATTATTATTATTAATAATAATAATAATAATAAAAATAATAATAATAATAATAATAATAATAATATTTAAACTATTTTATTATTATAATAATAATTATTATTATTATTTGTATTATTATTACCATTTTAACTATTTTATTATTATTATTAATAATAACAATAATATTTAAACTATTTTATTATTATAATTATTATTATTATTATTACTATTATTATTATTATTATTATTTTTATTATTATTATTTAATAATAATTCTGTGCGGCTTTGGCAACACACCTCTCCCTGTCAAGCCAATAAAGCTTCTTAAATTAGAATTTCAGCGAGAGAGAGAGAGAGAGAGAGAGAGAGAGAGAGAGAGAGAGAGAGAGAGAGAGAGAGAGGAGGTGAGGGAGGTGATTGAGGTGAGAGAGTCACATGTGGATCAGGTGACCATTAGCATGTTCCTGCCAGGCTTCAGTTGAGGGTGAATTTACAATCCAGGGCAGGACTTCACTCTCTCACATTCACTCTCTCACATTCACTCTCTCACTCATCACATTCACCAGTTCATCTCCACCAGAGACCATCAAACAGGAGTCCAGTCACTGGTCATAAGCACTGCAGGAGCTCTGGAGGATCGGTCCGCAGGAACAGCCGCTTCACTGCTGGAGAGAACAAAGCACCGGCTCTCATTTCTACTGAGGAGGGAAGAGTGGGTGCTGCACCCTTCAGACCAGGGTCATCAGGGACGGCATGGAGGCCCAGAAGCGCTGATTAACATCTCAGCTTCAGAGTCGGAGGACTGAACCATGACGTCTCCCAAATCCAGCACCGCACCCCATCCGGCGCCCGTCAAACTGTCGCGCACCAAGAGCAAGAAGAAGCACTTCGTTCAGCAGAAGGTGGAGGTGTTCAGGGCCAGCGACCCCATCATGAGTGTCTTCATGTGGGGCATCAACCACACGGTACGCTACACCTGCATACACCTATATACAACTATATACACCTATATACACCTGTACACACCTGTTTACACACCTGTCTACACCTGTATACACCTCTCTGTACCTATATACACCTGTACACACCTGTATACAACTATATACACCTATATACACCTGTCTGTACCTATATACACCTGTATACACCTGTTCACACACCTGTCTACACCTGTACACACCTATATACACCTGTTTACACCTATATACACCTGTATACACACCTATCTACACCTGTACACAACCTGTCTATACCTGTACACACCAGTCTATACATGTACATGCCTGTCTGTACCTATATACACCTGTCTGTACCTATATACACCTGCCTGTACCTATATACACCTGTCTATATCTATATACACCTGTCTATATCTATATACACCTGTCTATATCTATATACACCTGTCTGTACCTATATACACCTGTCTATATCTATATACACCTGTACACACCAATATACACTTATATACCTATGTACACCTGTCTACACCCATATACACCTGTACACACTAATATACACCTGTTTTTTACATATACACACCTGTATACACCTAAATACACCTGTCTACTCCTCTCTGCACCTATATACACTTGTCTACACCATTAAACACCTGTTTACACTTGTACACATCTATATACACTTGTCTATATTTATGTACACCTGTATACACATTTATATACACCTATATACACCTGTCCATGCATGCCTATACATCTATATACACCTCAATACTCCATTATACACCTGTCTACACCTGCCCACACCCATATACACTTGTCTACACCTATATACATCTATATACACCTGTACACACCTGTCTAGACCTCTATACATCTGTCTAGACCTCTATACTGATGGATGGATGGATCACATAAATCAGACTGACTCAGATCAAAGCTGCTTCTGGTTTTAATATCTGATGTTTATTTGCATCGTTCTGAATGTGGTGTGTGTGTGTGTGTGTGTGTGTGTGTGTGTGTATGTATGTGTGTATGTGTGTGTGTGTGTGTGTGTGTGTGTGTGTGTGTAGGTGAGTGATATGGTTCTTCTTCCTGCCCCGGTGATGCTGCTACCTGACGACTTCAAAGCCAACAGCAAGATCAAAGTCAACTATCATCTGTTCAACAAGTAATACACACACACACTCACACACACACACTTACACACTCTCACACACACACACTTACACACTCTCACACACACACTTACACACTCTCACACACACACACACACACACACACATTACCACATCTATATTAATATAATCGTTATTAGATTGTACTTTATCAGTTGTACGTTTGTTGTTGTAGTGTTTGTATGATTGATTTTGTTACCATGGTAACGTGATGAAAGCATCTCTTTGATCCGTGTCCTTTATTTTTGGCGTTTGTAGAGAGAATCTTCCAGGACACTTTAAGTTTAAGGAGTACTGTCCTCAGGTGTTCCGAAACCTCCGGGAACGCTTCGGCATCGAGGATCAGGACTATCAGGTATGGGGTGCACAACTGTCCAAACATCTGTCCAAACATCTGTCCAAACACCCGTCCACTGATTTATTCATCCACCTAACATCCACCTAACATCCACATACCATCAACCCTCCATCCAACATCTGTCCACTGACTCATCCATCTGTCTAGAACCCAACAATCCCTCCATTCAATCATCCGTTTATTTATCCATCCATCTATCATCCATCCAGCCAGTCATCCACATACCATCAACCCACCATCTATCCCTCCAATTATTCATCAACCCTCCAAACCGTCCTTCCCTCCGTCCATCCATCTAACATCCATCCATCCACATACCATCAACCATCCAACCATCCATCCCATCATCCGCATACCATCCACCTAAGAACCGACCATCCATCCATCCATCTAACATCCACTTACGATCCATCAATCAACATATCAACCTTCCATCCCTCCATCCATTTATTCATCCAACATTACTTATGAACCCACAATTCATCCATCCAATCATCCCTCCATTTAATCATCTATTCATCCATCCATCCACATACATCAACCCTCCAGCCCGTCCATCCATCCTTTCATCTCACCCATCACCCATCATTCCATTCATCTAACATCCACCTATGAACCCACCATCCATCAATCCACAGACCATCAACCCTCCATCCCACCGTTCCTCCATCCATCTAACATCCACTTATGATACCACCATCCATCAGTGCACATACCATCAATCTTCCCACGTCTATTTATCCATCCATCATCCATCCATCATCCATCCATCATCCATCCGTCTATCCGTCTATCCAAATATCCATCAATCCATCAATCCACATACCATCTCCTCCCACACAGCATCTTCACATCCATTCATTTATCCAGGTTGTAGAAGAGCACTGAAGGTGTAGCTCCTTCCTCCATGAATACTGAAGCTCTCTGTAAGAATCACTTACAGAATCCAGATGTTTTAGAGAAGGTGTGTGTTACTCTGTGTGGGTGTGGCACATGTGGATGGAGCTTAGATGATAAACGTGTTTCTGTTCTGACTTTTACCCATCAGATTCAGGATGATTGTATATTTCTGATATTGTGTATTATATAAGAACAATACTGTACATAACATCAAAGAGTGAAATCTAAATGAAACCAGGAGATTTTGTGGTTTTAATGTGTTTTTTGTGTTTTGATGTTGTGATTAAGCTTTAATATGAATGCATGTTGTTAGCGTGTTGTTAGCGTGTTTTTAGCATGTTGTTAGCATGCTGGACACCCTGCTGGACGCCGTGTTGGACGCCGTGCTGGACGCTGTGCGCTCCGTGGTGTGGTTTTGTGATGCTGCTTTGTTTGTACGTTGCGCGTTTATCATGCAAACGCGTCTGAGATCACGTTACCTCGCAGGACGAGCGCCGTCGTTGATGTTTGCATGTTTTTGCATGAAGCCGATCCCAGCATGCTCTGCTCCTTTCACTCTTCTCTTTGGATGGCATCGTTCCTTACCAACCAAGACACCCTCCCCCTCGCCCTGCCCCCGATCCCCTACATGTTTGCATAACCATCAGACCAAACAGTTTCAGAACTTCAGAGGAAAAGAATAAAAGCGAAACACCAGACGCAGGCTGGAAAAGGTTCTGCAACTCCTATATTTCCCATCAAAACCACAATTATCTCCAACAACTGCAAACAAACATCGTTCACGTCACTCTGGAGGACGTTTGGTCCATTTTATTGACAGAATCACTTACATTCAGCCACATTAGAGGACTTCCCTCCATGACCTGCCTGTTTAAGGTCCTGCCTCAGTATCTCAGTGAGGTTTAAGTCTCGGACTAAACCACTAAACCTCTCGTTTCTTCACTTTAAGCCACTAAAGTTGGATTTTTGGAGCTCTCTGTGCTTCTGGTCTGTTGGATCCTCGTCTCCTTGCACAACACAGTTGTTCTCCAGCTTTAGATCACAGACTGATGACCAGATGTTCTTGCTTTAGGAGGTAAGGAGACCCTGAAGCAGTGAAGCATCCACACACCATCACATCACCACCGTTCCTGGTAGGACGTTCTCGTTGTGGACCCACGTCCTCCAAAACTTCTGTTTAGTGGTTGTGTATTTGTCTATTGGTTGTTCCACACCTCCCTTGGAGCCGGTCGTGTTTAGGTTGAAGTCGGATGGGTTAGCTTAGTCCCGTTTCACCTGTTTAGCCATAGTCAATCCACCCTCCGCATGTTAGAAGGTGGCACCTGAGGCACGGAATTGAAGCCAGGTCTCCAGTACCCCGTTCTCATCCCTCGCCCGTGTTTCCGTCTGTGTAGGTGTCCCTGGTGCGCATGTCCCCCGTCCGCGAGGGAGACGGTCAGGACGAGCGACTCCTGCTGACCTCATACGACCGGACGCTCATCATCAAACAGATCTCCAGCGAGGAGGTGGAGGACATGCACAACATCCTGTCCGAATATCACCAGGTAATAAAACCACTTTATTAATCCTGACTCCACCCCTGACGGGGGAAAAGAAGCGGCTCGCTGCAGAACAGCCTCAGTTCTCCTTGATCAGGAGCCACGAGAAAGAGATAAACGAGTATCGCTGAGTGTTTGTTTGAGGTCCGGCACTTTTCACATTGGAATCTGGTGCCACCGGGGGGTCAGCGACCCTGACCAGGACAAAACGTACTCATGTATTTTTTTTTTCAGTACATCGTGAAGTGTCACGGCACCACGCTGCTCCCTCAGTTCCTCGGCATGTACCGCATCACCGTCAACAACGAGGACGCCTACTTCCTCATCATGAGGAACATGTTCAGCCACAGACTCACCGTCCACAGGAAGTACGACCTCAAGGTGAGAGCCACGCCCACTGCGTTCACCTTACGAGCGGCGTAATTAATAAAGCTTTAATAACGTTATAATTGTAATAATAATAATAATAATAATACATTTTATTTATATAGCGCTTTTCAAGATACTCAAAGGACTAGAGGGCGCACAAGATGTTTATTGATCTAAGACAATATAAGGCCAAAAGTATGTGGACACCCCTAATTACTTCAGCGTATTCAGCCACACCCATTGCTAACAGGTGTATAAAATCAAAGCTTTCATGTGTGGGTGCTACCGACCTGGCCAGGTGTCCAAACAGATAGTGTCTCTCTGTACACGGTGCAATAGGGGAATTCCCCAACAGTCTAGGGAAGAACCTTTCCCGTTCCTGTTCCAGAACGAGGTCCATGAGGAAGTGCTTTGATGAGTTTTGGATGAATTGGAACGTAAGTTCCCACAGACGCACTCCAAAATCTGATCCTGACTGCAGTGGATCTAACGTGAGCGTTTCTTTATCCTCCAGGGTTCTCTGGTGTCTCGGGAAGCCAGCGAGAAAGAAAAGGTACGAATTCAAAACACTAGCGAGGAGCCCACAGGCGACACTGTCCACAGTCGAGTGAGCTTTACACCACCACGGTTCAGAGACTGAGCAGAAGTAAAGAGAGAGAGAGAAGACTCGGCTTCAGGATCAGTGACATGAACCTACAGAGCCGGTCTCCGAGCCCGTGTCGATGTAAAGCTCGCTCGACTGCAGACAATCTGAGCCGTGTTCCTTCTTACACCACCAAACATATCATCTCTGGTGGTTCCAGGAGAAAGATCTGCCCACCTTTAAGGACGTGGACTTCAGGAACAACATGCAGAAGGTTCACATCAGTGATGAGGAGAAGCAGAAGCTGATGGAGAAGCTCCACAGAGACGTTGACGTGAGTCCAACAGATTCTCTAACACAACTGGAACCATGTTCACAGGCCTAACTCTGGTCTTAATCCTAGCCTAGAGCCCTAGTACTAATCATAACCCTATACCTAACCCTAATCATAATCCTATACCTAACCCTAATCATAATCCTATACCTAACCCTAACCCTAATCATAATCATAATCCTATACCTAACCCTAATCATAATCATAATCCTATACCTAACCCTAATCATAATCCTATACCTACCCCTAATCATAATCCTATACCTAACCCTAACCCTAATCATAATCCTATACCTAACCCTAATCATAATCCTATACCTAACCCTAATCATAATCATAATCCTATACCTAACCCTAATCATAATCATAATCCTATACCTAACCCTAACCCTAATCATAATCATAATCATAATCCTATACCTAACCCTAATCATAATCCTATACCTAACCCTAACCCTAATCATAATCCTATACCTAACCCTAACCCTAATCATAATCCTATACCTAACCCTAATCATAATCATAATCCTATACCTAACCCTAATCATAATCATAATCCTATACCTAACCCTAATCATGATCATAATCCTATACCTAACCCTAACCCTAATCATAATCCTATACCTAACCCTAATCATAATCATAATCCTATACCTAACCCTAATCATAATCCTATACCTAACCCTAATCATAATCCTATACCTAACCCTAGTCCTACAAATAACCCCAGCCCTGAACTTAGACCTAGTCATTATCTAGCCCAAACCCTAGCCCTACTTCTTGCCCTAAAACTAACCTTAGTCCTTATCCTAGCCATACCCTAACCCTAGTTCTAGTATTAAAACTAACCCTAGCTCAAGCCCTTACTTTAAACCCTACCCTAGCCCTAACCCTTACCCTAGCCTTAGACCAACCTAATGTAGCCCTAATCCTAATATAACCTTAACCCTAGTCCAACCCTAATCCTAATATAACCTTAACCCTAGTCCAACCCTAATCCTAATATAACCTTAACCCTAGTCCAACCCTAACCCTAATATAACCTTAACCCTAGTCCAACCCTAATCCTAATATAACCTTAACCCTAGTCCAACCCTAACCCTAATATAACCTTAACCCTAGTCCAACCCTAATCCTAATATAACCTTAACCCTAGTCCAACCCTAACCCTAATATAACCTTAACCCTAGTCCAACCCTAATCCTAATATAACCTTAACCCTAGTCCAACCCTAACCCTAATATAACCTTAACCCTAGTCCAACCCTAATCCTAATATAACCTTAACCCTAGTCCAACCCTAACCCTAATATAACCTTAACCCTAGTCCAACCCTAATCCTAATATAACCTTAACCCTAGTCCAACCCTAACCCTAATATAACCTTAACCCTAGTCCAACCCTAATCCTAATATAACCTTAACCCTAGTCCAACCCTAACCCTAATATAACCTTAACCCTAGTCCATCCCTAACCCTAATATAACCTTAACCCTAGTCCAACCCTAACCCTAATATAACCTTAACCCTAGTCCATCCCTAACCCTAATATAACCTTAACCCAAGTCCAACCCTAACCCTAATATAACCCTAATCCAACCCTGACAGGCAAAGCCAATCATATCTGTATAGATTCGAACCTGGATCTGAGAGGTTGTGCGCTCATGTCCCAGTACTGCTGTAAAATCAGGTTCATTATAAACACAGTGTTACGGGTCGTTCTCTCACCACCGCTCAGCACCGCCGCCGCCGCTGTAGGTTCTGCTGAGCGCGTGCAGAAAAGCGTTTCCTGTTGGTGAGGAGGTTAATGGAGGTGACGGTGTGTCCTGCACTCACTCGGCCGGGTTTGATCCTAAAGATAAGAGACGAGCGGGTTCAGCACTCAGAGATCCGGTTCCATCAAGCACAGGAAACCTGCAGGAGAAAGAGCAGAGGGTTAAAGAAACAGGATTTCATACTGTAACTGCAGGAACTGTTACAGCAGAGGGTTAAAGAAACAGGATTGTGTGTATGTGTGTGTATATGTGTGTGTATGTGTGTGAATGTGTGTGAATGTGTTTGTATGTGTGTGTGTGTGTGTGTTTCCTGTAGTTTCTGGTCCAGCTGAAGATCATGGATTACTCTCTGTTGTTGGGGATCCATGACATTGAGCGGGCGGAGCTTGAGGAGGAAGAGGAGGATGAAGAATCGCCGTGTGAGGAGGAGGAGGAGCAGGAGAACGGCGTCACCGTGTTAGCGCCGGCGTCCCTCAGTACGTCGCCTGAAGGCATCGCCGCCTCCCTCGCCGGCCGTAAACCCTTCGGGCCCGGAGAGCTGGACCCCCGAGTGGACGTCTACGCCGTTCAGAGCGCAGCGGGTGAGTCGGGGGGGGGCAGTCCGGGTCGAGCTGTTGTTGTTAACCGATCGTCTGTACGTGAGTAGTTGGACACCAGAGCATGAGCTTGTCGGACGTTCCAAAAACAAACAGTAGTAAAACAGAGTGACCACTCCTCTGAGAAGCTTGTGTCTGTGTGTGGGAATTTGTGCCCTTCAGTCAATAGATGACAGCATTTGTATGGCTGGTTGCTGACTGACCAGTCAATGTTCTTAATATTAATTGTAATTTGTAATATGAATTGTTCAGATGTAACTGCTCGTGTTCGGGCTGGATTGTGTTTTGCAGGTTCTCCACAGCATGAAATTTACTTCATGGGTTTAATAAATATTCTGACTCATTACGACACCAAGAAAAAAGCAGCTCACGCCGCCAAAACCGTCAAACACGGCGTGAGTACCAACTCCTCATCTCCTTATATCACTGTCCATATTAATAATGACATTTAATCATTTTACTGCTTCATTAATTTAAAAACACCTGAGAAAAAGTCTCACCATGTATAAAATCAATAAAATAACATCACATGCTGCTACAGATAAATAGTGTGAAGGCCTCAGAGTGTAAAAACATCTGATTAAAATCTGATTATTAAAGCAGCAGCCACATCAACACAAACCTGCTCATAAATAATCATCATATATAAATATATAAAGTTAAATCATTCATTTAAAATTCTGATAAAAATCTTATTCAAGATTAATTATTAAATAAGGATATCATTTATATAAATAATTAAATACTGGAGTAAATTATGGTTTATTAATAACAATGTTGTTTTGGTTTTTTTTGTTTTCTGTTTTTTTTGTTTTGTTTTTTGTTTTGTTTCTTTTTCTGTTTCTTTGTTTTTTGTTTGTTGTTTTCTGTTTTTTGTTGTTTTTTGTTTGTTTTTTGTTTTTGTTTTGTTTTTATTGTTGTTTTTGGTTTTTGTGTGTTCCTCTCAGTCGGGTGCAGAGATTTCCACGGTTCATCCTGATCAGTACGGCAAGAGATTCCTGGAATTCATCACCAACATCTTCACCTGAAGACTTACGACTTTTATTTCTATTTTATATATTTATATATGTTTTTTGATCAGTTGTAGGGGCCCTGCTGGGATTTAAACAAATAAACTACCAGCTGAGAGTGTAGGATCTGAGCATGGCTGCTAAACTAGCATATATAGAGTAGAACGTCGTTAGAAAATGTTTTATTGTTGAATTATTTATTACGTTGATTGTGTTATATTGAATGTTTGTGTTATATTATTATATAACATCAGTTAGAGCTCTAGTGTTGTACGACATTCAGGAATCACACGGTTCATATCGTTCATGTTACCTCACGTCACTACACCCTCATCACTTTGTGATGGTTGGCTGCACACATGGGTCAGCGTGTTCTCCAGCGTCCTCTGTCCTCCCATGAGTCCCGTCTCTGTTCTGGACATCTCGTACCTTCGCTCAGTGGTGATTATCTTCAGCTGTTACAGAAAGAGTTCCAGACTTCCAAGAAACGACCTTCAGACTTCAGCTGTAATCTAGTTGCTTTGAAAACAAATAAAATAAATTGTGTTTTGTTGCAATTTTTGTGATAATAAAGGAAAAATCATTAAAAGTTCATTTGTCGGTTTTTTTTTTTTTTTTTTTTTTTTTTTTACTCATCAGATTTTTTTGGTTGAGATTAGGGCTCTGCGCCTCATCAAACCACATTTTAATGGTTCTCAAGCTGGAACAGGAAAGGTCCTTCCACTAACTGTTGCCACACAGTTCATGTATTTATTGTGATTTGAATCGTTAGCAGTAGAATCTTTAGAGAAGCTTCTCCAGGCGTTTGGGTCTCCTGTATCTCCTCGGTGCTTTGTGGAAGCTCCTGTGATCTTTTGTCCTGGCGTCCACAATGTGTTTGTGCTCCTCGGTTTCCTCCTGAACTCAGCAGAAGTTCAGAGGTTAATGATGATTCTTACCGTTCCTCATAAATCACAAAAATCCTGCTGAGGAAACAAAAATGGGTTTCCTATTTTCTCCTGCCGTCAGCATGTAGAACTTTTACTCAAACCAGCCTGCTCAGAAGAACCGATTTCACTGGGCGTGGAACCATCAGATCCTCCATTCTCATCAAGAACCTGAAGCTTCTCCAGGCTCATCCAGGTTCCTCTAAACTTCTCCAGGTTCCTCTAAACTTCTCCAGGTTCCTCTAAACTTCTCCAGGTTTCTTCTGAACAGACTGAACACAAAGGTTTGTGCAGCTCAGAATTTCTCTTGGTTAAATAATTGCTGTATTTAATGATCTCATGAATTTTTGCTTCTCCTTGTAACGTTATGTTTTATTTTTATAATTAAAGGATTTAAAATCTGAAATCCTAAATTTAACTTTTACTATTTTCAGGGAGGTTTAAAAAACTTTTACTATATTTATATTTACACGTTTTTAAATTTATTGAGAAAAAGAAATAATATATAATATAATAATATATAATATAATTACTGCTCATTTAATAATAAATTAGGTGGTAAAATAAAAATAAAAAAATAAAGAATATAAATACAGTAAATTATTAAAATCTACATTATTTTTTTCTGATTGGCATAAACAATTCTGCACTTTTTAAAGAACGATCAATAGGTCGAAAATATATAACATATTTATTATAATTTTATTTAAATTGTACAATAATCTGTATAAATATAATTATTATCATTAAATGCTTAATATTATTATTATTATATATTTATTATTTACCATATTTATTATAATTATTACATAATATTATATTATTATTATCATTATTGTTGTTAGAAATACTACATTATTAATATCATATTATATTATAATACTATACTAATATTTATAATCATTTACTATTTAGCATTTAGTAATTTGTTATTATTATATTGTAAAATATTATATAACTATGTTATTATTATTATAATTATTAAACATTATATAATATTATTATTATTTAACTTTTTATGCTTTTATTTTCTTAATAACTGTAATACAGAAATTTATATTTATTTAATTATTTATTTTGTGATGGCAAAATAGCAATAGCTAAATGTTGGTTCTACAGCCTTTATGCTGTGTGTGTGTGTGTGTGTGTGTGTGTGTGTGTGTGTGTGTGCGTGCGTGCGTGCGTGCGTGCGTGCGTGTGTGTGTGTGTGTGTGTTTTAAACACGCTCCTGTTATTTTATATTATTATTTTTCCGGCTTTGTAACACTGACTTAAATGTATTTAATTATTTATTTATTTATGTATTTATTTATTTATTTAATTATGTATTTATGTATGTATTTATTTAATTATTTATTTATTTATGTATTTATGTATTTATTTATTACTTATATATTATGTATTTATTTATTATGTATTTATTTATAATTTATATATTTATGTATTTATTTATTATGTATTTATTTATTATTTATGTATTTATTTATTGCTTATATATTTATGTATTTATTTATTATTTATTTATATATTTATTATTTATATATTTATGTATTTATTTAGACAGATGGATAATGAGAGTGACTGGTCATGTGACGTGGAGCTGGATTTAGCCTCCCGCCGTATCGGCCTCTTCCTGCTCTACCTCTTCATGTTTATCGCCGGACTAGCGCTGAACCTGACGGCGCTCTGGGTGAACTGGCAGAGGCGGCGCTCACGGAACACGGTGATATTCTGCATGCTCAACATGGGCGTGGCCGACACCCTGCTGGTGCTCACGTTACCCATCAGCATGCTGGAGGCCGTGCTGGATCACGTCTGGCTCTGGGGCGACTTCCTGTGCCGCTTTTCCAACCTGGTCATCGTCACTAACATCTTTGCTAGCTGTTTTTTCGTAGCGTACATGTCCGTTGAGCGCTACTTCGCGCTGGTCCGTGGGTCGGCCCCGCGGGGCACGGGCGCGGCGGAGAGACGCAAGAGGTACGCCATCGGGGCGGCGCTGTGGATCCTGGCGCTGTTCTTCGCCGCGCTGGAGACGGCTCACGTTAGGGTTCTGAACATGCACGAGCCGGGATGCTACATGTTACCTGAGCACGCCGTCGTGGAGTGGTCCAGCTCTCTCACCATCATCCAGCTCCTCCTGCAGTTCCTCCTCCCGTCCGCCATCATCGTGACCTTTAACACGCTGCTGTCCCGAGCCGTGCGCTCGTCCCCCGAGGTTCAGAGCCGCCGCGGCGATGGCGTTTGGCTCCTGCACGTTTATTCCGCCGTGTTTTTGGTCTGTTGGTTCCCGTACCACACCGTCATGCTCCTCCTTGAGGTGTACTTTTCTCAAAGCGAACACTCCGTGTTCGACTGCAACACCGTCGGGCAGCTCTTCTTCTCCTACACCGTGGTCAGCGCCGTGGCTCTGCTGCACTGCCTGGCCAATCCCGTCCTCTACAGCTTCCTCAGCCGGAGCTTCCGGAACAAGCTGGTCAACCTGGTCCTCAGCCGCCTGCCGCAGGACGCCCTCGCTAATCTGCACGCTAACGACACCGGCGCTAAGGAACAGGGAGGGAAGAAAAACGAGGCGGCCGAGCACAGCACCAACCAGTCAGAGGGGTGAATTCAGAGCGGAGGGGCTTGAACCAACAACCTTATGATCACTCGTGTAGTACATTACTTATTAAGCTTACACTGCTAAAGTACACTATAAAGACAAAAGTATTGGGACGCCCCTTCTAAACTTTGATTCACATGTTTCCGCCACAACAGTTACTAACAGCTGTAATAAATGAATCATTAAATAGTTTAGGGAAGGACTGAAACTCTGATATATGTGTTAAATAAGTGCGTCTTTTATTCATCTACTTTTTCAGCATTTAGCGGACAGCAATTGAGGGTGATACGTTTTTGCATTTTACCCCAATTTAGTCGTATCTAATCACCCGATTGCATTTCACTTCCTCTCTACTGCTGCAGAGCTCCACTCCAGACTGAGGAGGGTCTCCTGCACCGCTTCTTCTCACCTGCACCAGGCAGGATCCATAACGCACACGTAGAGTCATGCACTGATCTACGTTATCCCCTGTCTCTGTGCAGCACCATTGATCAGCCAGCAGAGGGCATAACTGCAGCAGTTATGAGGGATCCACTCCAGCATTCCCACCCTCGGACCAGTCGATCGTTGTCTGTGTAGACACCCAGCCGGCCAGTAGCAACGAGATGTCAGCACAGACACCTGAGCTCCCCGCTAGTTTATCAGGAAGAAAAGTACAAACACTTATTACTTCTAATCTTTTTTTAATTGTTTTTTTTATGCATTTAGGTTTTTTTCTATTTTAATTTTCCCCCAGAACAAGGAACATGCAGAAAATGTATTCGTTTTATTAGTTTCTGTTCTCAGTTTTTTTAAAGCTAAAGCACAGAGACGGGGGATAATAGAGATCAGTGCGTGACTCTCCATCAGGTTCTGCAGAACTGCTCAGTTTTTCTGTTTGCTTTTGTTTTGTACCGTACTGTTAATTCATCGCTGTATGATGCTACTGGTGCTTTAATTTCCTTTGGGATCAATAAAGTGTCTATCTGAAGAAAGCTGGGCGGCACAGTGGCTCGGTGGGTAGCACTGTCGCCTCACAGCTAGAAGGTCCTGGGTTCGATCCCCAGGTGGGGCGGTCCGGGTCCTTTCTGTGTGGAGTTTGCATGTTCTTGCGTGGGTTTCCTCCAACAGTCCAAAGACCTTGAACTGATAAATCTTGTGTAATAAGTAACTAGCATTCCTGTTATAACTGTAACCAAAGTGTAAAACATGACGTTATAATCCTAATAAATAAATAAATAAATCCTAAAAAAAGAAAAGAAAGTTACAAAACACTTTCATACTAATAAATAAGAAGCAAAAACATCTCATGTTACCATAACACTGATTTTTTAAAATATTTTCTTTATGCATTTTCTCCCTTTTTCTCCTTTTTAGGGCGTCCAATTCCCTGATTGCGTCACGCTTCCTCTCCACCAATGCCGATCCCCGCTCTGATTGAGGAGAACGAAGCTAACCCACGCCCCCTCCGACACGTGGGCAGCAGCCGTATGCATCTTATCACCTACGCTTTGACGAGTGCAGTGCAGCTCAGCGTTGTGTACTGAGAGACACACCCTGAGAGCACTCTTTTATCATCTCTGTGCAGGCGACATCAATCAGCCAGCAGAGGTCGTAATTGCACCAGTCATGGGAGAGAGACGCCATACGGCTTAGTCCCGCCCATATCTGAACAACAGGCCAATCGTTGTTCATGTGGCCGCTCAGACTTAGCCGGCAGGCAGAGCTGAGACTCGATACGATGTATTCGAGATCCCAGCTCTGGTTCCAGCGTGTGTTTTTACTGCTGCGCCACCTGAGCTGCCCAAACTGTAGATTTTTATTATTTTTTATTATTATTTTTTGTTGGGCAGTGATAGCTCAGTGGTTAAGGTACTAGACTAGTAAACAGAAGGTTGCCGGTTCAAGCCCCGCCACCACCAAGTTGCCACTGTTGGGTCCCTGAGCAAGGCCCTTAACCCTCAATTGCTCATTGTGTAAGTCGCTTTGGATAAAAGCGTCTGCTAAATGCTGTAAATGTTTGTATTTATTAGCTCACAGTTTATCAGCCTCGTTTTTTCTGTTTTTTTCTGTTCTTGTTTTATAGGGAATCTGAATAAACACAAAAGTCTGAATTTATTTTACATCTCACAGACTGAGTTACTGTTTGAAAGAGAAAAACGCGCTTCTAGCTTTTCCTGTTTTTAATAATAACGCAAAATGCAATTTTATTATTTGTTTAAAGCTTTTAATAAATAAATCGACTTTTATCTTTATGTATGATTACTTGGTGACTTTTTTTCCTAATGTGTGAACATTATTGATGAATTACTGATGAATTATTGATGAATTATTGATGAATTACTGATGAATTATTGATGAATTACTGATGAATTATTGATGAATTATTGATGAATTATTGATGAATTGTTGATGAATTATTAATGAATTATTGATGAATTGTTGATGAATTGTTGATGGATTTATTGGTTCTTGTTATGGAAAACGTCGAGACTTCTTTTTTTAGTCCTGGTGACGCGGCGGCGCGCTTCAGCGCAGCGTCGGGAGCGCGCACCAATAGGCGTCCCTGCTCCGGTGGATTTACGGTGCTCCCGATTCACGAAACCGATTCTGGTTACGCACTAAAAAAAACCCGTTTTCCGTCGGTGTCGCGGTGGAGCTGCTGTCGGTGTCGGTGCGGCTCGGTCGGTGAGCTGGTTCGGTGTGTGGATGTTGCCGGAGAATGTGGGATTGTTGTCGAGGATCGTTTATTTAAAGCGCATGGAGGTGTTTATCAGATCACTGGGTTTACTGGAGACTCACTGACACATCCGAGTGTGTGTGTGTGTGTGTGTGTGTGTGTGTGTGTGTGTGTGTGTGTGTGTGTGTGTGTGTGTGTGTGTGTGTGTGTGTGTGTGTGTGTGTGTGTGTGTGTGTGTGTGTGTGTGTGTGTGTAGTCATGACCTCGTAACCGGATCCAGCTCTGATTTTTATCAGATTTTATCGGATTATTCTGATTTCAAAGCTTTTAAATGACACCGGGCGGCTCTCTTTGATCTGGACCGAACATTTAGTCAATAAGGTGAGTAAACACTCCGTATGTGGTGTCAGCACACACACACACACACACACACACACACACACACACACACACACACACACACACACACACACACTGGGAGATATTGGGAGAGGGTTTTAGGTGTAGCCTGTATAAAGCGGCTGTGTGACTCCAGTGCATTCATACATTTATCCCTTGTCGGTTTTTCATTCTGACCGGGGTCCCGGTGGGTCCAGGGTCCACTCCTGTACATAATAATTCGGCGCATGACACACGTCCACTAGAGTAAACCGAAAGCAGCCGCCTATTCACCTACTGCATGTTTTTTGGGGAGGTTTGGAGGTTGGGAGGTAACCGAAGTTCCCAGTGGAAACCTTGTCTGGACACTAGAGGATCAAACCCAGGTTCGCTGAATCCGGGATCTGTGCAACACCCACACCACTAGTCCTTATAATGGAACACTTATGAAAGTGATGAATGAGTTAGATCTTTAGTACCGTTCTTACAGGTTTGGATACACAAAACCTGGGCGACACAGGAGAGAATCACAGTATCATTAAGGGTCACCCTGGTCAGGGTCACGGTGGGTCCGATCCGTCCAGTTCATCACAGGTCACACACACACACACACGGTGTAATTTCTAGTAGCTGCATTTATCCTGCCTGCATGTCTTTGTACGGTGGGTGGAAACCGGAGCATCCGGAGGAAACCCACAGTGTCACAAGGAGAACATGCAAATGCCACACAGAAAGGACCCTGACATCCCAACTGGGGAATCGAACCCAGGCTGTTCTTGCTGTGAGGCCATTTGTTGCGTGAATGAAAGTCGCTGCATTGCTGCTTTGTTTACACCTTATAGACACACACACACACACACACACACACACACACACACACACACACACACACACACACACACACACACACACGGTGAGCGGGTCACATCAAGATTTTATGACGTTTGAGGTTTTGGAACGGTCAGTCACATTTCGGTGTGTGTGTGTGTGTGTGTGTGTTTTTTTGTGCTATGTGCCAGCTCAGCATCGTCAGGTTCGAATCCCAGGCAGTGCTGTCGACCTGGCTGGGCGCACGTGCAGGCACGATTGTCTGCGCCTGCGCAAACGGGCCTCGTTGCCGCTGTGTGATATTTGGTGGAAATTCAAGTACTGATGGAGTTTATAGGAGAAAATATTTGGGCGGTGGGTACACGCGCCTCTAGGGGGTGGGGGGGGGTCACAGAGCTGGGGTTAGCAGTGCAGTGGGAGAAATGGGGGGGGGGGGGGGGCTTTTTATCAGACGGAGCGTCCACATACTTTTGGTCATATTGTGTATGAAGTATTATTACAGGGTGGGACAGAATGGGCACATGGGGTCAGTCTTCACCTCTCAAAATATTAGGACTGTGTAGGTGTTAGATGTCCAGGAATCCCAGTGTGTGCACTTTGACCCAGACCAGGTTGGTTGATTGGTGGACAGGTGCAGTAAGTATGTGGACAGCAGTGTGTGGGACTGCGGTGAGATCTTCGTGGACCTGATGTTTCCTCAGGCCGCCGATGACGTGCGGCCGCTGCTAATTTGGATCCGGCCGCACCTTTGTGGGCGGGGCCGCCTTAGTCATGTTACACCAACTGGTCGGGGCGCCACCCGTCACCCGCTCCGGCTCGTTCAGCTGCTGTGGGGCGTGTGGGGGAGAAGTCAGGACTTGTACGGGGCGTGTCGTCTGCATTCCTGCAGTCTCGTCGCCGCTCGCTTCGGTGGGACCTGCAGATTTCGGGAAATGTCCCAGCATGCACCGGGGGGGACAAAAAACATCATTTCATATCCAGCGTGAGATCTTTCACCCGCACCCTCTACCTTCTCTTTCACGTACCTTGTTATTTAATCATCGCCGGTTCCCTTCCTGCAGCCCTCTTGCTGCCTGCACTGTTCGGTTTCAGAACTAGGCTCACCGTTTGACTGAGTTCTCTCGGAGGTGTGAGTGGTGCTCGACTTCATTGTTCTCACCGTGAGAACCCACTTCACACTTACCTGCTGATGTTTTTACTCGTGTCCCAAACCACATCCAGTATAAAGTGTAAGTGCACTGATCAGACACACTAGGGTGTGATTTGGAACACAGCCGCTTCATATGTTAGTGAACCCACAAGGTTCTTCTGATGATCTGATCAGGACGGTGCTTCTATTGTCCAGTACGGGTTCACGGACCTGCCGTCCCAGTTGCCTACATCTGTAATGAATCAGTGATGTGCTTCCCAACAGTTTAGGGAAGGTCCTCTCAGAGCCCTGAGCTCAGCACCACTCAACAGCTCTGGGATGAACCGGAACACCGACCGACACAAACACAAATGCTGTCATCTTTTCACTGAATGTGCACAAATTCCCACAGACACACTCTCAGCAGAAAGGATCGCACAGAGACGCTCTTTTTGAAACTGGAACGTCTGACGAGCTCTCGGTCAGGCGTCCAAATACTTTTGGTCCTACAACATACTGGTTTTGGAATAAACAGAGGAAAGTAGACTGGGACGGGTCGCTACCAGTCCAGTGTTTTAGGAAGCAGAGCTGTAGAGGGAAACGTTTTGATGAGAATAATGGCTGGATCTGCTCGTCGCCGTGGCGCTCCTGGTGTTGAGATGATCTGCTAGTTGTCGCCTAGCGGTTAAGGTACAGGACTAGTAATCGAGAGGTCGCTGGTTCGAGTCAGGTTGTCCCACCACTGTTGGGCCCTTGAGCAAGGCCCTTGACCCTCAGTTGCTTAGACTGTTTGCTGTCACAGTGCTGTAAGTCTCTCTGGATTAAAGCGTCTCCTAAATGCTATAAATGTGAATCTGTGCTGCTGCTCTCGCTCGGTTTGTTGTGGGTGCGGCTCAATCCAGTTCGTCCACATTTCTAACACCGAACGGCTGTTATTTTCTTTTTAACACTTTTTCCCTCCATCCTGCAGGTTCATAAGAAAAATAACACAGTGTTTTATGTCCATAAACGTTTAAACCTCAATAAAATCCTGATAGAAATTCGTAATTATAAAAAATATAAATATATAAATGTATTTTTGGTTGTTTTTTCATTCATTTTCAGCATTTAGGAGACGCTTTTATCCAGAGTGACTTACAGTACTGTGACAGTATCCAGTCTGAGCAACTGAGGGTTAAGGGCCTCGCTCAAGGGCCCAACAGTGGCAACCTGGCAGTGGTGAGGCTTGAACCAGCAACCTTCTGATTACTAGTCCTTAACCACTAGGCTGCAGCTATCCTTTCATTTACTGTCTGTTTTCTCACCGCTTTATCCTGGTCAGGGTCACCAAGCGAGATCTATAAAGACAGACTAAAATTGAGACTGTTATAGTCGCAAAAGCAACCATCGATGAGTACTGGCGTAGCAGTGCCTGTTTGGTAGCACTGGGTCACGTGCCCTGCGTTTGACTGGCACCTTTCATTTTCTTTCCTGCTTTTATTTATTTCTACTAGAGCTGCAGAGGGTCCGGACTCGGTGGGAATCCACTCTGCACGGGGTACCAGCCAAGTGCCGGGCAGTTACAGTGGATATTTATGACAGGGCAGAGTCGGCGGGGGCTCTAGGACTCCCGGCCACTGATGGCTGTGAAAAAAATGTTCAGATTCTTCATCAAAGTCACTGAACAATTTCTGAATAATATTATTAAAATATTACAGTTAGCAGGCGCTCGGGTGGCGGCTAGTCCTCCACTGCTGAGATTCGAACCCAGACCCACGAGTCAGCTAGGTGCCTACTCCGAGTCCGACACCCTGTGATGGATCGGTTTCCTGTCCGGGTCTTATTCCTGTCTCGCGCCCAGCATTTCCAGAGAAACCGGACCCACTGCGACCCTGACCAGGATTAACTGGTAGTCCTACACTGAACTGTCCCTGTATCACTTCTCATTTTTTGTTTTCCCCCTTCAGGACTTCCAATGGGGGCGGCGAGGAGTAAACCCAAAGACCCGGGACAGAGGTCCATGAGTCTGGATGGAACCATCGGGATCGGTTCCTCGAGCGGGAACCATTTCGGTTCCGGCCCTCACACCCAGACTCCCAACCGCAGCCCCGCCGTGGGAACCAACAAGCGCAGCAACACCTACCACCCCAACAACGCCGAGCATCTGCAGCTTTTCGGCGGGGCGGAGCACCCCGGGAGCTTCACCTCGCCAATCCGGGGCATGGCAGGTAATGATGGGTAGATGGGTTTTCACGAGTGTCGCCTTGGACCCTGGGTAGCTACCCTGGACAGGCAGGTTATTGGGTCAGGATGGGTGGTAACACAAAGACGCTCGGCGGGTCACAACCCTGGGGGCACCAGTTAAAGGGTCACCACCACTGGGATGTCCATTTGGTGCCAACCTTTGGAAATAGTGATCTTGTGATGAAATGTTAAGCGTTTCGGTGGAGTCCTACACCCCCATTCTATTGAGCGTCAGTAGAAGTACCCGGTCAGATCCCTCAGAACAGGTTTGGGGTCACACTCGTGTGGGGGGTCGTTTACGCCCAGCATTTGTTCCACCATTTGGCCCACAAATGGCTCCTTGCACCTGTTGAGCAGAGCGGAGGGGAAATACCAGAGCGTGAGGGGGGCGCAGTCGTTCCCCCCCGAACACTCGATCCCCCTCAGATCAGTAACTCTAACCGCCCCTCCCTCCTCTCACAGCTGGCGTCACCACCTTCGTGGCGTTGTACGATTACGAGGCTCGGACGTCTGCAGATCTGACGTTCAGGAAGGGCGAGCGGCTGCAGATCCTCAACAACACGTGAGTGAATCAAATAATAACATCATCATCATCATCATCATCATCATCAGAACCGGAGACGTTAAAACACGTCTGATCAAAAGTCTGTGGACGCCCAGCACATGAACACAGCGCTTCCTCACGGGCTGCTTCACCAAACGTCCACTTTCTACTGAGCTTCAAAAATAAAAACACAGACTGGCTTCAATCAGGTCAGAGTACTGAGACTGAGATTAAGACTGAGACTAACATGAAGTTTAATATTAAGATTCGGATTGAGACTGAGATTGAGACTTGAGACTCAGATTGACAAAGATTAATATGACTAAAGATGATAAGACTAAGATGAAGTCTAAGACTGAGATACAGATTAAGTCTAAGATAAGAGACTAAGATTAATACTGAGACTAAGACAAAGATTAATACTAAGGCTGAGATTAAGACTGAAATTGAGACTGAGATTAAGACTAAGATGACGTTTAAGACTGAAATTGAGACCGAGACTAAGATGATGTCTAAAAATGAGATTAAGACTGAAATTGAGACTGAGATTAAGACTAAGATGACGTTTAAGACTGAAATTGAGACTGAGATTGAGACTAAGGTGACATCTAATCTGTATCTTAGTCTTAGACTTCATCTTAGTCTTAGTCTCAATCTCAGTCTCAATATTAAGAGACTTGCGACTGAGAATGAGACTTGAAATTAGGATTGGATTTGAGATTGGGTTTTGGGTGCTGATTGGTGGTTCATCAGTTCTACCAGTTCTTCCACGTGTGCTGGAGGAACCTCATGTTAAATCGGAGCGGGACGGTTCCTAACCCGGTGCTACAAAGTCCAACATTAAAGTCTCAGGTGTCCACATACTTTTGACCAGTCCTTGTTTCCACCCCCTCCACGCTCTTTTATTAAACATTAGATATAAACGGTCCGGTGTTACCTGTTGTTAGTGTGTTGTGTAGTTCTGTGTTGGTCGTGTTGATGATGTTTTGACGGTGGATGTTAAACCCTGTGCTGTTGTTTCTGCTCCTCACGCTGCACGTTTATAACAGGAGGAAGTACAACTACAGGTCAGTACTGTTTCCTTTCTGTCTGTGGGTCAGCGCTCGGACCTACAGGATTCACACGTCTGTTCTAGGCCCAGTTTCATGTTCCCAGACGTTCATGAACGACTAGTTTCTTAGTTACACGACGTGGTTCGGCTGGTTGAGACGTTAACAGGACGGTGGTTGTGTGTGTTACAGAGAAGGAGACTGGTGGTTGGCGAGATCTTTGACCACGGGGAAGACCGGGTACATCCCCAGTAATTACGTCGCCCCCTCGGACTCCATCCAGGCTGAAGAGTAACGTCACCCTTTATTCTCTGTGTTGGCTGTTAGAGCCGCCGTGTTGTTTAAACGTTCAGTTGGACCTGGTTTAGTGCTGGGCCCTCTCTACTTTTCTGCGTTAATGGTGTACAGGACGATGTTTATACACTCTCTCTCTCTCTCTCTCTCTGGTTATTCTCCTCGTGGTAGGTGGTTTTTCGGGAAGATAACGCGGCGAGATTCTGAGCGGCTCCTCCTGAACGTTCAGATCAGAAGAGGAACGTTCCTGGTGAGAGAAAGTGAAACCACTAAAGGTGGGTGAGGAGTTTATTTATTCTGTACCTGTCGGGACTTGTAAATGTTCGTTTACGACGTCAGATGCTGCGTGTGAAACGTGTTTTTTATTAAAACTGTAATGAGAAAAATTACATTCGTTTATTTAGTGTTTGCTGCCACTCACCACTTAATCACACCAATAATTAATTAATTGTATTATTAATGTATTTTTATTAATATTATTATATTTTATTATGATTATTGTTATTAATATTTATTACTATTACTGTTTTTATTATTATTTAAATGAATTATTTATTTATTTCCATTAATTCTTATTATTATTTTTTTATGAAATATTGTTATTTTTTTTATTATTATTACTATTACTGTTGCATTTATTATTATTATTATTTAGAGTTACATTAATTATTATTTCATTATTATTATTATTATTTAAATAGTTACATTTATTATTAGTATTAGTATTATTATTATTATTATCATTATTTAAATAAAGTTACATTTATTATTATTATTATATAAATACAATTACATTAATTATTATATTATCATTATTATTATATTATTATTATTTTATTATTATTATTATTATACATTTACAAAAGTTACATTAATTATTATTATTATTATATATTATTATATTATTATTATTTAAATAAAGTTAAATTAATTATTATTATTAATAATAATAACAATAACACTGTTACAAACACACAACAATAACAAGTCACCTTCTGCACATGGTTAAAAGTTGTAGCTAGAGTTCAGATTTGTCTCCCAATTAAGACACATTATGAGGGCAAAGACACAATGCTAATGTTTCTGTTTTGTTTGTCAGGAGCGTACTGCCTGTCAGTGCTGGACTACGATAACACCAAGGGACTGAACGTGAAGCACTACAAGATCAGGAAGCTGGACAGCGGCGGGTTCTACATCACGTCCCGTACCCAGTTCTCCAGCCTGCAGCAGCTGGTGCTCCACTACCGGGGTGAGTTCATCACAGGGTGGCACGCCGGCACAGCGGGGTCCTGGAGATCCGGGTTCCAATCCCTGACCATGTTTATCAGGAGTTTTGCATGTTCCCATGCTTCGTGAGAGTCTAAAAACATGCCAGCAGGTGGATTGGCAGCTCTAATTCATCGCTGCCAGAGCTTGGCGTCTTGACCCTGACCAGAATTGTCAGCTACAGCGTACACAACAAGAACAAAAGTATATGGACACCCACCATGAGGTTTTGGACGGACGGACTGTGTAGTGTCCCTGTAGAACATTTAAATCACACAGTACTTAACGTTCTCTCGTTTCCCTGTTTCAGCTCAGGCGGACGGTCTGTGCCACGTCCTGACGGATATCTGCCCCGTCCTGAAGCCTCAGACGCAGGGACTGGCCCGCGACGCCTGGGAGATCCCGCGAGAGTCTCTGCGCCTCGACCTCAAGCTGGGTCAGGGCTGTTTCGGAGAGGTCTGGATGGGTACGCTCAGCCGATCCACGCTTTCCACACACCGTACCGTACACGCCGGAGCTCACGAAGCTCCACACGCGCCTCGGCACTACCGGAACCAAATAATGGCTTGTGTTTGTATCCAGGTACGTGGAACGGAACCACCAGGGTGGCTGTTAAGACGCTGAGAACGGGCACCATGTCGCCCGAGGCCTTTTTGGAGGAGGCGCAGGTCATGAAGAAACTCCGCCATGAGAAGCTGGTCCAGCTGTACGCCGTGGTGTCTGAGGAGCCCATCTACATCGTCACTGAATACATGAGCCAAGGTCCGACCCGCAGATCCGCACCTCGTTTATAAATAAATATGATGCTTTATTGATTGTTTGTTATGCTAGCCCACCGCCGCTCTCAAGTTCAAAACAGCCACAGTTGGGCGTGTCTGAGGACGGAAGGAACTAGTTAGGGGCAATAGTGACCCCTGCTGTCTGATGGAGGCGTTGACACTAGTAGTAGAGAAACACAGAGAGCATAGCACGACCCTCCAAACGAGGAATCTACTGCTGGATGGTTAAGAGTAACGCTGCTAGTCTGCATCTCTCTTCTGGCCAAGGAGAACCAAGGAGAGCCACACCAAGTATGGAGAGTCACACTGTGCTCTCTGTGTTCCTCCACCACTCACAGCAGGGGTCGCTGTTGCACCTCAACCGGTCAGCAGAGGTTTCTCTTACACCACTGATGAGGAACTCACAGCCAATCATGTGTCTGTACAGGCGCCCGACCGGCTGATAGCAGAGCTGAGATCTCAGCACTGGAGGGCTAGCATGATTTACCGCCGTGCCACCCGAGCACCTTAGAAATATTAATTTTACTGAATTATTACTGCTCAGTTAGGCGTAGGACCCACAAGTTCTGAGATTGACCCGAATATTACTGATCAATAACGGTATCGGTAATCAATCGTCTCTTCTTATTATCGTCCAATCACAGGAAGCCTGCTGGACTTCCTGAAGGGAGACAAAGGGAAATATTTACGGCTCCCGCAGCTGGTGGACATGGCGTCTCAGGTACCGTACATCACGTTCACGCTTCACTTTGTGGCCAAAAGTATTAGGACACCCCTTCTAACGACATAAAGTGATATAAAGAATATCTAATGTTGTCCTCAGATCGCTTCGGGCATGGCGTACGTAGAGAGGATGAATTACGTCCACAGAGATCTGAGAGCGGCGAACATCCTGGTGGGAGATAATCTGGTGTGTAAGGTGGCCGATTTCGGGCTGGCGAGACTCATCGAGGATAACGAGTACACCGCCAGACAAGGTGAGAGCCTTCGCATCGTGGTGCCCACGCTGTCCTGGGGTCTCCTCTGGCTATTCCAGGCTTCCATACACCTTGAAAACATGCCAGTCTGTGGATTGACACAAGTTGGACCCGCACAGGGTCAAAATATGCCAAGAATGGCCATGACGTGGCTCGTTACCCTCAGACTTGCATCATTGCTCATTCAGACTTTAGGACAGCAGCACACCGTGCCTGTGTGCCGACAGGTGAAGGGCGTGGCTTTCCCATCATGCCCTGACGCCCAATCATACCAGCTTTTCTTTTATATGCCCACAAATTTTGAATCATAACAATAAACAATTTTCCAGCTTCCAGTGTGAATAAATTCTCTATAAAAGAAGATTGCAGGAACGTCTACAGTCCATAATATCAACAAAAGATTCTGAGAAATCTCCGCATAAGAGGCTGAAAAATCGATATTAAATTATCTGTGATCTTCGATCTCGGACACGGGCTTGGGAACATTTCCGAAAACCCTTGTGGGTGGAAACGTGGGGCATCATCAAGCACAAAGGACAGAGACCCTGGACAAATTAACCGGGGGAAAATGGGGGGAATTTCCTCAGTTCCCAAACCATAAACAGGGTTAAACCTACCCCCGTCCCATTTTTTTTGGAATTGTGTGTGTAGGTGGTCTCAGTGCAGCAGCATGAAATGACCTCCTGTTGCTCTGTGTGTGTTGTTTTTTTATTGATATTTATTTTAGGTGCCAAGTTTCCGATAAAGTGGACGGCCCCCGAGGCGGCGCTGTACGGGCGCTTCACCATCAAATCCGACGTCTGGTCGTTCGGGATCCTGCTGACCGAGCTGGCCACCAAGGGACGGGTTCCTTATCCAGGTACGAGAGCCGACGCCTCTCCACGTACATGAACTCTAAATGTGCACTACAGGGCCGGAAGTATTGGGACGCCCCTTCTGATTGTTGAATACGTGTGTTCCAGACACAACATTCGCTAATAAACAGGTGTCATAAATCAGTGATGTAAAGAAAATGCTGTGCTTTTGACTTCACAGTTACAGTTTAGGGAAGGTCCTTTCCTGTTCCAGCATGAATAAGCTCTATAAAGACATGACGAAACTCCAGAAAACTCCTAGAAACTCTATTGAATGGGCACAAATTCCCACAGACGTACTTCAAAGTCATGTCAGAAGCTTCTCAGACGAGCGGCTGTTGTTCCAGAGGGTCAATCTGTTTTAATATTGTTTGTTTTTTAATGGGACGTCCAAATACTTTTGGCCATATAGTGTATGTAGTGTGTGTAAAAGTATTTGCCCCCTTTTTGATAATTTTCTCACCCCTGCCAACCATGCCAGTAGGTGGCATGAGTGCTCTGTGACGTAGTGGGTTAGTGTGTCTGGCGTGTATTCCCACCATGTGTCCAGTGTTTCTGAGTGGCTCTGGACTCACCGCAGCCCTAACCAGGATTATGATAAACAGTATACGCTTTATCCTGATCAGGGTCTCTGTACAGAGGCTCAGGGTTGATCCAGCGAGGCTGTGCAGCACCCACATCACTTGTGAAGCTCATTTCTGATCTGAATGTTTTTGGGGCAGTTGTAGCCTAGTGGTTAAAGTACTAGACTAGTTATCAAAAGGTTGCTGGTTCAAGCCCCACCACTGCCAGGCTGCCACTGTTGGGCCCTTGAGCGAGGCCCTTAACCCTGCATTGTTTAGACTATATAGTGTCACAGCACTGGATTAAAGCATCCGCTTAATGCCGTAAATGTGACCGTTTCGCAGGGATGGTGAACCGGGAGGTGCTGGACCAGGTGGAGCGTGGGTACCGGATGCCGTGCCCCGCCGAATGCCCGGCCTCCATGCACGAGCTGATGCTGAGCTGCTGGCGCAGGGAACCCGAGGAGCGGCCCACCTTCGAGTACCTGCAGAACTTCCTGGAGGATTATTTCACCGCCACCGAGCCGCAGTACCAGCCGGGAGATAACCTCTAGAGCTGGCGGCGCCGGTGCGGAGGCTGGACTCCCGAGCCGCCGGTCACGGGTGAAAATAATGGTCCGGCATGAGGGTGAGACTCTGAGGCGAGCGAAGCCTCTACGGAAAGGTACGAACGGCGGCGAATGGATGTTGCGTCCGTGTTTTCTCAGCCAGCGGCGCACTGCCACGGTGCCAACCGGTGCCAACGAGTCAGAAAACGGTGTTTTTTTTTTGTTGTTTTTTTTTTTTTTGTTGTTTGATGATCGTGGACGAGCAGGAGCAGGAATGTTGGGAGTTTTTTCTTGGTGCTTCAATCACAATCCTGCTGTGCTTCAGATTAGGTACGACGTCGGTCTTATTTAGACTCGGTCTATAAATTTATGACTGTAGGATTCTCTAGGTTTAATATTAAAGCACGAATAAAGTTGGGACGGCTGGAGAAATGTAAATAAAACCAAGGAATTCATTGCAAATCCTGTATTTGACCTGTAATTAATTAAAAATACGACAAAGACAAAATATTTAAAGCCTCAACCAATCAGCTTCATTGTTTTTTGGTAATATTACGACTGCAGCACGTTCCGAAAGAGTTGGGACAGGGGAAGTACTTTTTCCGCCTGGGGGGCTGAGTAGGTGTGTAAGTGGAATTGTTTCAGATCCTGCTTGACAGTTTAGCATTTCGGCTGTCACGTACTGTACTTCATAATGCTCTACACGCTCTCAACAGAGTCTGGACCGCAGGCAGGTCAGTCTAGCACCTGGACGTCTTTACTACAAAGCCAGGCTGTTGTGGCCGTGGCGTCTCCGTGCACGTCTTTTTAGGGACGTCCCTACTTACTTCGGAGAGACGAAACAAGGCCAAGCCACAATAATAAAGCCAAAAATAATGCTAATAATTCTAATAATAATGGTGATAAGGAGTTTGAATTAAAGATTGATTGGCTGCACAAGTCAGGTGATCAGAACATGCTGAAAATAATGCTAATACTGCTAATAACAATGTTAATACCCCTAATAATAATGCTAACAATTCTAATAATATGTTAATGAGGAGTTTGAATTGATGAGAAAATGCTAATAATAATAATAATGCTAAAAACGGTAATAACAATGCTAATAATATAATACTGATGATAATAACAATAATGCTAATATAATAACATGATGTCTCTCGTTGTTAGCTCAGTATCTGGGACGTTTTTATTATTATTTGATTAATTGTAGATTAAATCTCGTTTCTTTGCTTTTATCCACTTTCTCCCAAATGAAAGAATCGTGATTTGTGTATAAAATAATAATATCACGATATTAAATCTGACAGAATTGAACCGGATCGGTCGGATCTCGATCTGAAATCACGACGGTTTGTTTGGATTTTGATGATGATGATGAAGATCGTGAGATTTTGTCCCTGTACGGTTTTATTTCTGTATTTCTGTGACAGAATAATTAAAAATAAACCCGAGCAATAATCCACTGATTTAGCTGGTTGATCAGAACTGATCTAATAAAATAAAATCGTGGATCTGATGAGTAACGTTTAATGTTTGATGAACAGAAGATTTAAAGACGCGTCCGTTTATTTTTGGCACCTGAAACGTTCCGCTTTTTTGGTTTGCGGTATTTTGTCCGGTCCGGTTTGCTGTGCGGTGGGTCCGGAGGGTGAAACGAAGCCTGTCGTGTTTGTGATGAAGCCATAAACTTCTGCAACTGCTGTTTCTGTACAAAATCAATTCATTTCTTACTCAGAACTGAACAAAACAATGAAATGATTTTAATTTTGATTGTTTTGGACTGTAAATCTATTTAGTTTTGGTTTGTTTGTTTTATTGTGGTGAGGAGCACGGGGGGGGGGATTTTTTTAAATAAAGATAAAATAGTACCTGGTGGTTGGTTGGATCTGAACTCTGTAGTTTTAGGACGGTGCATGTGCCACTACGACGTTGTGCTAATAATTATTGTACAGATTTGATGTAAATATAATCGTGTCTGAATCCGCGTACCAGAATCAATGTGAACATTTGCATTCATGATTGTTTTTAAAGATCTTGCTGTTTTTATTGCATTTACATCCAGATTTCTGAGTCATGGTGTGGTTTTAAAAGTATGTTTAATCGTTATTGTAGTAAATAAAAGCAATTCCTACAGGCACAGTCCAAAACTCTGAGAAAAATCCTTCCCAGAAGAGTCGAGACTGTGATGGCTGCAAAGTTTGGAGGCAGCTCTATATCAATGCTCATGACATAATATGTATAATAAGCTCACAATCAGGCGTCCAAATAGTTTTGGTCACATGATGGTGTTTCTTTTTTTACACTATATGGTCAGAAGTATTTGGACACCCCCACAACATTTGCTAACAGATGTAATAAATCAATCATATAAAGGAAATTACATGCTTCCAACTGTGCAGCACCAGTTTAGGGAAGGTCCTTTCCTGTTCCAGCATGACTGCACCCCTGTAGCCTGCACAGAGCCCTGACCTCAGCAACACTCTACAGCTTTGGGATGAACCGGAACACCGACTGATCGATCAGTGCCCAGCCATACAGATGCTGCCATTTTTTTCACTGATCCCAAATCAGTAAATGTTCATGTTAATACAAATATTTAAGGTCGTTCTCACCTCGTTTTCCTTCTTTTATCTTTGAAGTGACACGATGGTGATTTTTTTCTGATCTGTAGTCGAATCGTTTAGTGTTTCAGTGTTTGAGTTCCAGCCGCCTGGTTCCTGTTCTGTACGCTGTTATTTTCAGTGGATGTGCAATAAAAACATTGAATTGTTTTGTACAGATGTGCGTGTGTGATTTATTTTATGAAATCATTAATGATCAGGGTCATTCTGCATGAACATTTTATGAATGCACCTGTTAAAAAAAATATGTGAACCCGTCAGAATGACCGGGTGTTGTGAACAGATTTCAATTCATGTTTATCAACAAGTAAAAAACCTGATGGCACTTGGCCGGCACAGTAGTAAAACACTCTTGCCCACCAGTGCTGTGATTTCCAGCACTTCAGGACCAACCGGGCGCCTACAGGGACAAGATTGGCTGTGTCTTGGGGAGGACAGGCAGAAGGGGTTCCTCATCTTTGCTGCGATTATGACCTCTGCTGGCTGGTTGAGGTGCTGCACAGACGGTGAATAATGCAGAGAAGTGAGTGACTCTTGCTTTTCTCCCCATCAGTGATGGTACAACATGCAACTCAAAAGCAGGTAAAAGAAATGTAGGAAAATGTAGAATTTGTTTTGCTTAATGTGAAAGAACTTCAACTCCACCTAATATCTATGTGATGAACTGGAAAGCCAACTATGAAGTTGTAGCCTAGCGGTTAAGGTACTGCACTCGTAAGTAGGAGGTTGCTGGTTCAAACCCCACCACTGCCAGGTTGCCACTGTTGGGTCCTTGAGCAAGGCCCTTAACCCTCAATTGCTTGGACTGTAAACTGTAAGTCGCTTTGGATAAAAGCATCGCTAAATGCCGTAAATGCTGAGCATTAAAGCAAAACAAACGTACAATTAGCTGAACGGAACTGTTCCCTAATGCCTGACCTGGTAAATCCCTGCAGTCATGTTCCACATACTAGCACAAAGCTTTTTCAGATGAGTGGAGGCTGGTAAAGCAGCAACCCTGTATTAATGCCTGTAATTATAGAAGTGATGTTTGGGTGTCCACATACTTTAGCCATTTAGCCTGGAGCGACATAGTAGCATAGCAGAATGTGTGGGATCTTGAGGAACTGGTTCGATCCTCAGCTCCAGACCTCCAGTCACTATCTGTGAGGAGTTTGGCATGTTCTTTTACTCCAGTTTCCTGCAAACTTCCAAAAACAGGTATCTAGGTGCATGTAAGTGAGTGTGTCACCATGCATTGGGTTGATGCGTATTCAGGGTGCATTTATGGATTGTGTTCAGTGTTTCAGGGTGGCACTGGGCCCACCGCAACCCTTGCCAGGATGTACGGGTTAGTGAAAATAAATAAACGATTGAGACACAGTATCTCACGCATGCGCACTTTGCCCAGCCAGGAAAATTAAACGCACATGCGCAGTTCAGTACTCATCCGGCCTCGGGCTGGCTGTTTCGAGCATGCGCAGTGATGAGCAGGGTTAGCGCTCTCTGTGTGTGTGCCATGTTGTGACTGAGACAGCAGAATTATTTCACTACGTTCGGTAATTAATTCTTTCACTTCGGTGAAGATTCGCCCCTTTGCAGGCCAGATTTCATCGAAGAGGTAACAACCGACTCCAAATATGCTCATAGTGCCCGTATTTTAGTTCGGTATCTCCGTTAAAACGTTTAAAAAAGAGCCGGATGCTCGTAGCTATCGGCTAAGATGAGGTCGGGATGTGTTCTAAATCGCGCACTAGTGTACTGCGTAGTGTGGCTAACTAGTGCACCAGTGTCAATACGGTGAGCATTGTCTCACAAATAATGGTAGTGTAGCGGGATGCGGTTTGGGACGCGACCTAAATTTGAAACGCCTGTATTAACAGCGTCTCTGGTTAAACTGATGGTCTTTACATGTAAGTAAATTAGTATTACGGTTGCAAATTTAATTTAGCTCAAATCAGCTAAAGATACTGCTTAATTTATATATTTATTTATTTATATATATATATATATATATATATATATATATTGTAATTAGTAATTATAATTAAAGCCACAGTAGATCTTCTGTTGCTCAGTACCAGACACCACAGCCTTCATATCCTCTGCCATCAATGAGTATTGGCCGCCCAACAATCTGTCTGCGGTTTGTGGCTCGTCCCTCCTCGGACCACTGTGTGTGGGAACTCACCAGGACTGGGAGATACTTCAAACCAGTCGTCTGACCATAACGGTCTGGTCCTTATCAAAGTCCCTCAAGTCTTTATGCTGATCAGATCTGCTGCGTTGAACATGTGAGCTACGAGGACCCTCCATCCCTCCAGCAGCTTGACATCTAGGCACTGCCAAACACAGTTTTGGGGTGTGGTCCGATCCGAATGTCTTGGCTTATCAGTGTATTAACCGTGTAACCGATTTCTGTTTTCTGTCTGCAGGGGTTCAGCAGCACCTCCTGGGGTTTGTTTTGGTTTCTCGCTGGTGAAGTCGGCCCCTCCGCCTGTGCCAAGCTGTCGGACATGTCGGGCCCGGTGCCGAGCCGAGCACGGGTTTACACGGAAGTGAACACGCACCGTCCCCGGGAATACTGGGATTACGAGTCCCATGTGGTGGAGTGGGGGTACGCAACACCTGCTTTCTTTAGATCTGTGTATATGCTTTTTAAGATTGTGGAGTCTGTCTGTGGGAATCTGTGTCCGTTTAGTCATCAGTGCATTTCACATGGTGATGATTCAATTCAATTTCATTTGATTTGTATGTTGCAGGAATCAGGACGATTTCCAGCTGGTGAGGAAACTGGGCCGGGGAAAGTACAGCGAGGTGTTCGAGGCCATCAACATCACCAACAATGAGAAGGTGGTGGTGAAGATACTGAAGGTGAGTCAGGAACCAGATCAGGATTCTTATCAATCGCCCGGGCGTGAAACGGGGCGTGTAACAATTCTGAATTCTCTCCATCAGCCGGTGAAGAAGAAGAAAATCAAGCGTGAGATAAAGATCCTGGAGAACCTGAAGGGAGGTCCGAACATCATCTCACTCATCGACATCGTCAAAGATCCGGTGGTGAGTGTTCAAGATTCATCAAACGCTGATTCAAGATCTGAGCCGTCCAGGCCTTTGAGGGTCTTAACAATAATTCGTTAGTTGGTAAATTAATAAAACAAGGTCCAGAGACCTTGACCACTTACTATCAGTGCCACCGTTTGCTCCTTAAATTGTTTAGGAAAATGAATGACCTCAGAAAACAAGCCAAGCTTCATAAGCTGCAAAGCTACAGATTTCAAACTCGTTCTCACGCTACCATTAGGGCGCAGCGCCCGCTCGGCTTACGGACGCGCTTGGAGACGCGAACAGAAAAAATCTCTTAATTGTTTAAATAATGAGTAAAGAAAATGCTTCATTAAAATGAGAGGCTCTGAAACCAGTCGGTGTGACGGTATAAAGCCGCTCGGTGTTGCTGTGAAGCCGCTTGGTGTCGCTGTAATGCTGTTCGGTGTCGCTGTGAAACCTTTCAGTGTCAGTAAGAAGCTGTGAAGCTTTTTAGTGTCGATATGAAGCTGTGAAGCTGGTCGGTGTCGCTGTGAAGCCTTTTGGTGTCGTTATGAAGCTGTAAAGCTGCTAGGTGTTGCTGTGAAGCCGTTCAGTGTCCGTATGAAGCTGATGGTCCTGATAAAAAGTAAACATGTGCTCACCAGTTTACTGGTTTGTTGTTTTGGACTGGGTCCCTGTGTTTTTTATTTGGATTAAACACAACGGTTTTTGAACATTTGCTGCTTTGATGATTTTGCTTCTCTTCGTGTTTCAGTCCCGAACTCCTGCGCTGGTTTTTGAACACGTGAACAACACGGACTTCAAGGTAAAAACCTACAACATACAACACGCTTCATACTGAGAGTTACTGCATATAATACAGACAGATGCACTGTATAGCCAAAAGTATTGGGACACACCTTATAATTGTATTGAAGTCCTGTGAGAAGCCCTCTAGCTGAAAAGATCACATAGATGTCAGAGGGCAGTGGTAGGTCAGTGGTTAACATACTAGACTAGAACCAAGATGGTTGCTGGTTCAAGCCCCATTACCGCCAAGTTGCCACTGTTGGGCCCCTAAACAAGGCCCTTTAGCCTCAATTGCTCAAACTGTGCTCGATTGCACTTGTAATTTGCTTTGGATAAAAGCGTCTGCTGATTGTTGTTTATTTTTAAGACAGGTGGTCTCAGGTGTCTAAATACTTTTGGTCATATAGCATATTTTACTGATATATTGTGATACCGATGATATCGTCACAGCTCCCCACAGTTCAGTATGTAACGCTTCACCTTCTCTACCACAGCAGCTGTACCAGACGCTGACAGACTTCGACATTCGCTTCTACATGTACGAGATATTAAAGGTAACGCCAGTGACGCCGGATTCTATCAACACTGATGAATCGATCGTATCAATCCTTACGTTTCATGATTCGTATTTGGTCTGCGTTCCTCTGGCAGGCTCTCGATTACTGCCACAGTATGGGCATGATGCACAGAGACGTCAAGCCACACAACGTCATGATCGACCACGAACACCGGAAGGTAAAACCACCCTCGGTTCGGTTCCTTTTCCTGTTTTAGCCGTAGGAACTTGGTGAATTATTAAATGAATTTATTCATATTTTTTATTTACACATGAGATTCTTAATAAACCTCCAGTGTGCAAAACTTTCAGTCCCTCAGACCAATTTCTGGGCGTTAATGTGCATAAAAGAAGGTGTTTTGGTCAAATCTCGGGCACCTTTGTTTCATTTGTACAAGGTTTCTAAGTGGAAGACGAGTTGTACATGAGTAACAGGACTGAGTTTTTAACCTAGAATTAGTAAATACATGAAATACAGCAGCGTGGAGAACATGCTAAAGCACCAGAACACTGAGCACTGTCTAGTGATTTATCACAAAATGTTCTTTTTAAAATTAACTAATAAGAACTAAGAATAAATGAAGGTAACAGGAATGAACGTGGAGACGAATCTTACATTATTATCAAACATACAAGAGAAAAAAGGGAGAACCTACTAATGCTCTTCCTGTGAGCTTCAGTAGATACAGATCATGAATATTTCTGTATGTGTGACCAGATTGATGAGAATATGATCAGAAGCATGAATATGTGAGGGTAACAGGACTGAGGGGATTTTAACCACATTATTCTACATTTCTGATGGAAAATAAAGATTAAAAACACAGACGGGATCTGGAGTCACCGAACGCTGCAGGATAAAATGATTTCCGACAGATTTTACTCTTATATTTCATTCTAAAGTGTCGTGTTAGGGAGTGGGGACGCGATACGGGTCTCCATATGAATCCGAAAAGAAGCGGCCGGTACTGCACACGTGTCGGAGGGGGCGTGTGTTAGTATCGACACTCTATACGGTCAGGGAATTGGATATGACTAGATAACCAGGGCTCTGATTGAGCTGTGAGTTTGGCGTTTACGTGATGATGATGATGTGTGTTCAGCTGCGTCTGATCGATTGGGGTCTGGCGGAGTTTTACCACCCGGGTCAGGAGTACAACGTCCGAGTCGCCTCCCGATACTTCAAAGGACCGGAGCTTCTCGTGGACTATCAGGTAAGACCTTTGAGTTCTGACCGTCCAGCCTGCAAACCCACGTTCTGGTCAAACCCTTATTACTGAGCACCAGGGGGCGCTCATCGCTCACAGACTTGCTGTAATTGCCAAAAGTGTGCAGACACCCTTCCTCCTTTTTAAGTTCGGGTGTATAGAAGGGCAACAGTTTGGGGAAGACCCTTTCCTGGTCCAGCCCTGACCTCAACCCTGTTGTAACATGAATTGGAACATCGATTCGCAGTCGGATCTTTGGTGCCTGAGCTTCTTAATTCTATATTCGACTGAATATGCGCTGGACAATAGACACAGTTCAGAACCTCGCGAACATCCACAAGGCGGTGTCAGGATGGGATGTCCAGTGAGCTTGTGGTCAGGTGTCCACTTTATTCGGACATATCGTCTCATTCCAAAACTAAAAAAAGAAACAGCCTCTGCTCTTCTGGAAGGTTTTCCATTAGATTTTGGAACATGACTGCATTCCGCAAAGTGCTGGTATTCCAATTCATCCCACAGACTTAAAACAGGTGACGTTTCTTTGTCCAATTTTTTTTTTTGGCAGCATTCTAATTTAGATATACCCATTTCCACTGTTAATTTTCCATGTAAAGCCTCTGGCCGCTTCTTTGCACCAGCCAGCAACGGATTCTTGTTGCATCCGGTACTTTCCTCGTATTCCTCCGCCACTCCGGCCCACGCATCATCTGTACAGCAGGGATGTGCCACCCCACAGTCCATAGACGCCGCCGACTGTGTCTGTCCAGCCCCTGGCCGGTCGGAACTGCCTCCTTAGGGGTCAGAAATGATCTCCCTGGGGATGATTTTTAGCGTTCAGTGTTCCTGTGACTGACGCCGCTGCTGCGCTTGTGTCTTGCAGATGTACGATTACAGTTTGGACATGTGGAGTCTGGGCTGCATGTTGGCCAGCATGATCTTCAGGAAGGAGCCGTTCTTCCACGGCCACGACAACTACGATCAGGTAAACGTCACCTGTGCACCGTATGACCAAAAGTACCTGGACGCCTAAACGTGTTTACATTTTCAGCATTTAGCGGACGCTTTTATCCACAGCGACTTGCAGTACTGTGACAGTACACAGTCTGAGCAATTGAGGGTTAAGGGCCTCGCTCAAGGGCCCAACAGTGGCAACCTGGCAGTGAGGTGGCTTGAACCAGCGACCTTCTGATTACTAGTCCAGTATCTTAAGCACTAGGCTACACCTGCCCTTGTTGGACGTACAATTCCAAAACCTTCACAGATCTTGGAGTGCGCCTGTCGGAATGTTTGCCTGTTCAAGGGTTTTTGTAACCTACAGGGTCTGTCTCGCAGTCAGAGTTCCAGTTCATCCCAGGGGTTTAGAGTGAAGTCCTGTGAAGAATGGGGTAAAAATATGCGTTAACTTCGATGTCGGAGCTCTTGAGCGGTGCAGCGGGGTGCGTGTGTTGGAACTTGCGATTTGGTGTCCACACAAGCACAGTTTGGCGTGTTTGAGGGAGGTACGGTTGTGCGGTGTCTCTTCTGATGATGGGGGGGGTGGAGCTAATGGAGCTTAGCGTGACTCTCCGTACGTGCTACGCGGAGCGCGTGTCTGGGAACCCTTATTGGCCGGTGATAAGAAGCGGCCACAGACGGGACACATTTCGGAGAGGGTTTGCTCAGATCAGGGCTCGTGCAAGCGGCAGCAGATTTCAAAATCGGGAATTGGAAATGACTAAACGCGGGGAGGTGGATGATCAGCTGACCTGCTCTGCTCTTCTTCTCTGTGTAGTTGGTGAGAATAGCTAAAGTGCTGGGAACTGAAGACCTGTACGATTACATCGATAAGTACAACATCGAGCTGGACTCGCGCTTCAACGACATACTGGGAAGGTGAGTCCGAATAAAGATCCGACTGAACCCAAACCTGCACCACGGTCCTAACACCCCGACGTGGTTCATTTTAACGTCTCGCATCGTCGTCCCCACGCAGGCATTCGCGTAAGAGGTGGGAGAGGTTCGTGCACAGCGAGAACCAGCACCTGGTGAGCCCAGAAGCTCTGGACTTCCTGGATAAGCTGCTGAGATACGACCATCAGGCCAGGCTGACGGCACGAGAAGCCATGGAGCACCCGTACTTCTGTGAGTCGCCTCGGGTCTTTATTTACGGTAGAGAGGATCCTAATCAGACCTGGAGCTCACGATCAGATTATTTAGACGCTCTACTTTGACAGCGGCAGGGTTTTAGCTCGCTAAGCTAACACAGTTAGCGCTAGAACGCCAGCTAACGTCTCCCTCCGTGTACCGAAACCGTCCCCGACGCCCCAATTTACAAATAAACCCACACTCGTATAATTCCACCTTTATACAGATTACACATCTATGAGACTTTATTTACATGTGAAAGGAACTCCGTTGGTTGCTCCGCATTGATCCGTCCGCCATGTTTGTAGTTTTTGTGAGAGAAGTCGTGCCGCACTGAATGCTGGGATTGATCTTCAGCGCTGAGGAGGCGACAGTCAGTCGGTATTCGGTCAGATCATCACTCAGAATTAAGGCGCCTCACGTTCACAAGGAGCGTTTTAAGGCATCTAACAATTTAGACACGCCCTCTTCTCGGGAGCGTAGGATGATGGGAAATGCGTCCGTGTGGCGAGAGAGCTGATGGTGTTTTTATTTGTCTCCGTGTTAACAGACCCGGTAGTGAAGGACCAGCCTCGGATGGTGGGATCCACCAGCGTGCCAGCGAACAACCCTGCAGTGAGCACTGCCAGCATGATCACAGGTACGTCGCCCACTGTCCCTTCGGCCAATCAGAGCCTGGCGCTGAGGCATCTTCACTGAATCGGTTTTGATGAAATCAGAACATCGCTTGTTCGAGCCTCAGCACCGTCCCTTAAGCCTCGATGGTATATCATAAGGTGACAGTTTTTCATGACCTTGGCGGAGACCACTGTTCCTTTACGTCTGAATGGGTTCAGTCAAACTAGCCCGACTTACACAAGCTCAAGGGTCCAAGCGTTACCGCTATCGGGCCCCTTTTCATCCGGACGTATGGAACTGGTCTGGAGGAACACTCTATACCTTTTGTGTTCCTCCACCACTAACTACTAACGCCTCAAGCAGCCAGTAGGGGTCAGTGTTGCATCAGCAAGCAGGAGAATCCCCCCAAAAAATACACACACACACACACGTACACTAATTTAGTCACTTCCACTTCCCTTATCGCCTTATTCCTTTCTCGCTCGTACCACCGCCATGCTGGCCGAGCAGAGCCCAGACTATCATGCGCTCTCCGTGGCTGTGGTCATGTGATGGATCTGTAATGTGGTACTGCATAGCGCTCGGCGTTTCAGGGAACCGTACCCACCGTGACCCTGACCAGTGTAAAGCGGTGGAAGAAGTGACCCAGGCAACACAAACAACGCATCTGGTCCCACTGTGGTATACAAGACCTAACATAAAGCCTCCACAAGGGGGCGTTCACGTACCAGTTTATTTATTCATTATTATTTCTTAGGATATTTTATTCGGGTCGCGACCCTAAAACCCTCTGCAGTAACGGAACCGACCCCATCGCGTCCGTCTCTCTCTCTCTCTCTCTCTCTCTCTCTGACAGGAATCGCCGCTCTTCCCTCCTCCACGGCTCTCGGACCGCTGGCCGGCTCGCCCGTCCTCCAGGCCGCCGCCAACCTTGCCACTGCCGTTCCAGCGGCTGCCGGCGCTCCTCAGTGACGCCGCCGTGGCCGCGCCGAGGGACGACCTCCCATGATCTGGGTTCAGCCTGCAGGGGATTGTGGGACGGCGATGTTCCTCCCCGAATCCCCTCCACACCTCTTCTACAATACAGCTGGAGTTTAACGGACTCGATGGTTTACCTGAACCATACAGACAGTCACCTGTGCTGTGTGTGTGTGTGTGTGTGTGTGTGTGTGTGTGTGTGTGTGTGTGTGTGTGTGTGGATGAAAGTGATGTTAAGCACATTTTTCTCACAATAATTAATAAAACGAGCTTTTATGTTTGAATGAGTTAATTGTAAGAACAATAACGTGAACGTTTTGGCGCCCAAAAGTATGTGGACGCCCCTCCAAACACAGGACACCTATGAAATTCTGGAAACCTTTCGAGTCTTCCTCGAAGAGTGGAGACTGTTATAGCCACAAAAACACGACTCCATATCAGTGCTGATGGTCAGGTGTCCACATACTTTTGTAGGAAATGTGTCCAGACGGTGACGGGTTCGAGTCCTAGTGGTACCTGTGTTCATATTGCATTTCAATCGATGGGTGTGGGTGAAACTTCAGTGAATAAGTCGGGGGCGTCCACATACTTTTGACCATATAGTGTAAACGGTACAATCCCCCCCCCCCCCCCCCTCCCCCCACAAGTTCCTGATCAGTTTAATTATTAGGCTTAAACATAAGTCGCTGACGGACTGGCACAGTGGTGCAATAGTCGGTTTAGTATGTTCTCCTCACAAGTTTTCTCTATACACTTTGCTTTTACCTCTTAAAGAAACATGCAGAAGGTGGATCGGCTGCCTCAAATCGTCTATTGTCCTGCCCTGCACACAGAATTAAGGGTTTTGGAGGGTTAGTTAAGGTTTTGAAGGGCTGTTAAGGTTTTGGAGAGGTCGTTAAGGTTTTGGAGGGTTGGTTAAGGTTTTGGAGAGGTCGTTAAGGTTTTGGAGGGTTGGTTAAGGTTTTGGAGAGGTCGTTAAGGTTTTGGAGGGTTGGTTAAGGTTTTGGAGAGGTCGTTAAGGTTTTGGAGGGTTGGTTAAGGTTTTGAAGGGCTGTTAAGGTTTTGGAGAGGTCGTTAAGGTTTTGGAGGGTTGGTTAAGGTTTTGGAGAGGTCGTTAAGGTTTTGGAGGGTTGGTTAAGGTTTTGGAGAGGTCGTTAAGGTTTTGGAGGGTTGGTTAAGGTTTTGGAGGGTTGGTTAAGGTTTTGGAGAGGTCGTTAAGGTTTTGGAGGGTTGGTTAAGGTTTTGGAGAGGTCGTTAAGGTTTTGGAGGGTTGGTTAAGGTTTTGGAGAGGTCGTCAAGGTTTTGGAGGGTTGGTTAAGGTTTTGGAGGACTTGTTAAGGTTTTGGAGAGGTCGTTAAGGTTTTGGAGGGTTGGTTAAGGTTTTGGAGAGGTCGTCAAGGTTTTGGAGGACTTGTTAAGGTTTTGGAGAGGTCGTTAAGGTTTTGGAGGGTTGGTTAAGGTTTTGGAGAGGTCGTCAAGGTTTTGGAGGACTTGTTAAGGTTTTGGAGAGGTCGTTAAGGTTTTGGAGGACTGGTTAAGGTTTTGGAGGGTTGGTTAAGGTTTTGGAGAGGTCGTTAAGGTTTTGGAGGACTGGTTAAGGTTTTGGAGAGGTTGTTAAGGTTTTGGAGGACTTGTTAAGGTTTTGGAGAGGTCGTTAAGGTTTTGGAGGACTTGTTAAGGTTTTGGAGAGGTCGTTAAGGTTTTGGAGGGCTGGTTAAGAGGGTTGGAGAGGTCGTTAAGGTTTTGGAGGTCTGGTTAAGGTTTTGAAGGGGTCGTTAAGGTTTTGAAGGGCTGGTTAAGGTTTTGAAGGTCTTGTTGAGGTTTTGAAGGGCTGGTTAAGGTTTTGAAGGGCTGGTTAAGGTTTTGGAGAGGTCGTTAAGGTTTTGAAGGGCTGGTTAAGGTTTTGAAGGGCTGGTTAAGGTTTTGGAGGTCTGGTTAAGGTTTTGAAGGGGTCGTTAAGGTTTTGAAGGGCTGGTTAAGGTTTTGGAGGGCTGGTTAAGGTTTTGAAGGGGTCGTTAAGGTTTTGAAGGGCTGGTTAAGGTTTTGGAGAGGTCGTTAAGGTTTTGGAGGACTTGTTAAGGTTTTGGAGAGGTCGTTAAGGTTTTGGAGGGTTGGTTAAGGTTTTGGAGGACTTGTTAAGGTTTTGGAGGGTTGGTTAAGGTTTTGGAGGGGCCGTTAAGGTTTTGGAGGGCTGGTTAAGGTTTTGGAGGTCTTGTTAAGGTTTTGAAGGGCTGGTTAAGGTTTTGGAGGTCTTGTTAAGGTTTTGAAGGGCTGGTTAAGGTTTTGGAGGTCTTGTTAAGGTTTTGGAGGGCTGGTTAAGGTTTTGGAGGTCTTGTTAAGGTTTTGAAGGGCTGGTTAAGGTTTTGGAGGTCTGGTTAAGGTTTTGGAGGTCTGGTTAAGGTTTTGGAGGTCTGGTTAAGGTTTTGGAGGGCTGGTTCAGGGTTTGGAGGGCTGGTTAAGGTTTTGGAGGGGCCGTTAAGGTTTTGGAGGTCTGGTTAAGGTTTTGGAGGAGCCGTTTGGGTTTTAAAGGGCTGGTTCAGGGTTTGGAGGGATCGTTTAGGTTTCAGAGAGGTCAAACCTCATTTAGAATCCATGTCAGGACCCTAAACAGGCACTTCATGCTCGGAAGCTCTCTGTGCAGCGCCGTCGATCAGCCAGCCGAGGTCGTAACAGCAGCAGTTATCCCTGAAGAAAACGCTGTCGTCCCGCCTCTTGCAGACTCGGCCAATCGTGTGTCTGTGTAGGCGTCCGGCTGGCCGATAGCAGAGCTGAGATACGAACTCTTCAGAGCTTCAGGTCTCGGCACTGGTGGGCTGGTGTATTTCACCCCTTTGCCACCTAAGCACCCGAACCTCTTACCGCCCGTCTCAGACCCAGGCTCACAACCGTCCTTTCACAATGGGTATACAAGTACTGACTGTAAAGTTCTCATTACGGAAAGCGTCCGAACACTTTGGCCTTGTTTCTAAAACGTATTGGATGTTCAACACAAAGACACACGGCGGCATTGAGCGGTGGCGTCTTCACTACGATGAGACTTCTAACACGCTGCCACCACTAGAGAAGCCAGTAACGTAATGAACAGTTTAATATTTAATCAGCGTACTTTTAATTATAATTTAATTAAATACATTCTTACACTTACTGTACAAGTTACTTATATTTACAAGCACGACATGCACACAGGAATTATTGCTGCTACACAAAGTTCTCTTCAGCTTTATCCTGGTCAGAGTCTCTGTGGGTCCGGTTTCCCTCCTCTCAGACACAGCCGATCATGTCCGTGTGCAGGCGCCCGACCGGCCGATAGCACCGGAGCGCCCTTGTCTGAATGTCATATCGCTGAGTTAGTCCAGGAGAGTCTCTGATACCCGGGCGAGAAGTTTCTTCTCTGGAAAATACTGCACCAGTCCTCTCTCCCGGGAATCCTGGGTAATACAAAACAAAACATAGAAATGAGTGTATGTAAACTTTTGACCTCTTTTCTTTTTCCATAAAATAAAAAACAAAACGCGACTCTCTGGTCTGACCGTCGCTGGCGGAGCTCCTGGTCGATCTCCTGCAGGGTTTTGTTCTTGGTCTCTGGTAGGAGGAGGTGAACGAAAACCGCGGCCGCCACCGCCGTCGCTCCGTACACGAAGAACGTTCCAGAAAGTCCCATCAGGTCTGAGCGAGAATAAAAATAAATAAAAGTTCTGTTTTATTTAGACATAAACAAACAGCGCCTCCCTGTGGGCTGGATCAGCGCCGAGGCGGCACGGGCGTGGTGAAGCCTGGTACGCACCTATAACGTTGAGGAAGGTGAAGGTGATGATCAGGTTCGCCACCCAGTTACAGCAGCTGCTGAACGCGAACGCTCGGCCTCGAACCTCTGCTGGGAAGATTTCGCTCAGCACCACCCACGTCACTGCAAACCACCATCAATAATCCATCAATAATCAATCCATGATCAACCATTCTGCCCGACGTGTGTTCTACAATAGCCACGAGGTCGCAGACGGCCATTCACACTGTGTGTCTGAGGGAGGGAGGGGCAGATGGGATCTTTTGGGACTGGTCCGAACACTAGCGCGAGTCACAACATGGAGCTTGGCGTGGCTCTCCGTATACATCGCCGCCCGACACTGGCAGGTGATAAGAAGCGGTGCATTCGTGATCCGGCTCACCTAGATCAGAACGAGGCTTGTGCAAGTGGCAGCGGATTCACAATTGGGAATTGGATATGATGAAATCGGTAGGTAGAAAGAAATGAATTATTTATGAGTTCTGATTCAGAAAAGCCGAAATAATTGAGCTGCTGTGAGAAGGGAGCTGGTAGAAGCCGCACTGCTGGAGTTCAGGGGTTCAAATCCCGGGAAGAGGGCGGAGCCTGTCAAGCGCACCTGTTGCACCCACCCAGTCGCTTCTTTTCACCTGCCAGGGGCGGGGTCTCACAGAGGACAGCATCACGTGCGGAGAGCCACACCAGCAACCTATTGAAGGACGTGTATGGGAGGAATTGGGACACTGACTGTGAGCCAGACCTTCTGATTTCACCTAAACGGGCAGCGCAACGAGAATTGCAGAAGTCGTGCAACCAATCGTGTGTCTGTGCGGGTGCCCGGCCGGTCGACAGCACAGCTGGGATCAGACCCTCGTTTCACTCACTTGGTCCGAATCCGACGGAGAAGGCGGCGACGACGGACATCATGCAGAGCAAAATCATCCAATGAGACGCTCCGAGCTCGTCCGAACCTCCAGCAGCGACGGTGGCGTTTCCGGTGCTCAGCGCGGCGCTTCGGCGGGAGTCGCAGTGTCCCGCCGTTCCAAACTCGGTGCGTCCGCTCAGGAAGCCGAGCAGCACCAGGCCGACCGCCATGACGGAGCATCCGCCGATCAGGAGCGGCCTCCGCCCCACTTTATCCGCGCAGAACGTGGCGACTAGCGTGGCGACGGCTTTAACCAGCCCGAGTCCGAGCGACGCCCACACGGCCGCCGCGTCACTTTTAAATCCCACGTTCTGGAAGACGGTGGAGGCGTAGAGCAGGACGTTCGGCTGACCGGTGAACTGCTGAAACAGGACCAAGCCGAGTCCGATCAGCATCCTGCTGCGCATGTTCTCCTCCCGCCCAAACAGATTCAGGGCGGAGCACGACCCGCTCTGCCCCTGCGCCCCGTCTCCGCCCGGGAACCGGTCCGGCGCTACCTGCTGGGGTGGCAGAGCCCAGACGGCGAGCGACTGCGCCAGGGCCGGCGCCATGACCAACCCGAACATGAACCTCCACCCGTCCTGAGCGCCGGAGAGCGCCAGGTTGGCCGCGTACGCCAGCAGGATCCCGCCGGTCACGCCCACCTCGTACAGGGTCACCATGAGGCCTCTGCGCTCGGCCCGAACCGTCTCCGAGACCAGGATGCAGCAGGACATGGACGACACCGACACGGCCAACCCGGCGATGACCCGCCCGAGGACTAGCGTCCAGAAGGAGCGGCTAAAGCTCAGCGTCAGGCTCCCGCTGACCGTCAGGAGGTTACTGAGCAGGACGGACGTTCTTCTGCCGCGCCGGTCGATTAGCCACCCGCCGATCGCCGACGCCAGGATGGCGCCCACGAGCAGAGCGCTGACCACCACTTCCTGCCGGACGCAGCTCAGGTTAAACCGGAGCTGGAGCTGCAGCAAGGCGCCCGACACCACGCCCAGTTCGTACCCGAACACCAAACCGCCCAGCGTAGCCACGGCGGCCGCCAGAACCACAGCGGAACGACCTGCAGGAGAAACGAACGATCGGTTAGCGTTACGGGTGTACGGGTACACAAAGGGTGCGAGGTGAAGGCACTTACCCATGATGCTTTTCTTCTCACAAACTTCAAAGCTGCTTCATCACTTCATTCCTAAAAAATGAAACAAACACGCGTGTGTTTATCATCACATCACGTCCATCACGTCCATCACACCACGCTCGGGTCTTCAGGTTTGTTTCCCGGTGCTCTGGTGGTTTGAGCATCAGTCGTAACCACGGCGACCCGATTGTTGACGATCACCATCAGAGCCCACTTGAGGTGGTCAGTACAGGGGGATACTTAATTAGCATCACAATTAGCACAGAGGCTAATAATAGTGACCAGCGTACAGCACTCGTTCCCTTGTTTCGGTTACGTGCAGCTTCTATTCGGCCTCTTTATCCTGATCAGGACCACGGTGGGTCCGGAGCCTACCTGCAAACCGACCTGCACCTTAAATTGCGAAATTCACCCAGTACACACAGCGCAGCACTCACTAACTCGCCCTCACCCAGGGAAGAAACCCGAATACCTGAAGGAAACCCCCGAGAACATGTGGACACCCAGTCCACCAACCCGCATGTTTTCGTAACCATGTGGGCATGAGGAGAACATGCCAAAAATTCCACAAAGACAGTGACCGGAGGTGAGATTTGAGTCCAGGTCTTCAGGACCCTGAAGTTGTGCAGCACTCACACCACCACTGTCATCATCAACATTCACTTCAGCAAGAAGATTTTTATACTGTATTATACACTACATGGCCAAAAGTATATAGACACCTGACCATGAGCTTCACTGACATCCTAGTCCAAAACAATGAGCATTAACACCCCCTCCTGCAGCTCTAACAGCCTCCACTCCTCTGTTAAGGCTTCTCATGACATTTATGAGTGTGCTTTTAGGAATTTGTGCCCATACAGAGCACATAAGAGAGCAGGCCCCTGTACGAGGTATTCCTACCTTGCGCCCAGCCCAGTGTTTACAGAGAAAGGGGAAGCAAGAAGGTCCTGGGTTCGATCCCCAGGTGGGGCGGTCCGGGTCCTTCCTGTGTGGAGTTTGCATGTTCTCCCCGTGTCTGTGTGGGTTTCCTCCAGGTGCTCCGGTTTCCTCCCACAGTCCAAAGACGTGCAAGTGAGGTGATTCGGAGACACTAAATTGTCCATGACTGACTGTGTTTAATGTAACCTTGTGAACTGATGAATCTTGTGTAATGAATAACTACCGTTCCTGTCATGAATGTAACCAAAAGTGTAAAACATTTGGGAAGGGAACCTGACCAGCCACGACCCTGACCAGAATAGAGCAGTTAATGAAAATGAAATGAAAATAAATTAATTCTGGTAAATATTTTCATTAATATCTTCGTGTTCATTACAAATATAGTGAAGTAAGTTTTATAAATTCAAAATATAATGATAAAACAGAACTTTCTTCCTAATTATTTTAAATAAAACGTGTTAATATATAAATTAAATGAATTATAGGAAATATTTTCTTTAATATCTTCGAGTTTATTAGAAATATAGTTCAATAAATTATAAATATAATATTTTAATAGATTATGATGGAACAGAATTGTTGAAAAAATTCAGGAAAAAAGTTCTACTTATTTATTTTAAGTGAAACATGTGAATATATGAAACAAATTAGAAATAAAAACTTAAAATATATTAACAAATAATTACAGATTTTCATGATCTGAATGTAATAAATGTTATTAATGCAACAATAATCAGCTTCGGTTTGCTGCTGGTCTTTTTTACATCTAAATTATAGTTTTTTTAACTCTGGTATCTGAATAAATGTCTTTTATTTTCCGTAGTAAATAAAATTTAGATTAAATAAAATCATTTAGTGTAAAATTAGGAGTTAAAATCATTTCGTTTCTCACCGTGAACGTTTGTAGGTGGAAAAATCCAAATCCAACGAGCCTCAAAAAACTTTCTTTATGTTTTATAATTCTAAATGTTCTGTTTTTGTTGATTTCAGATACAGAGAGACTGAGCTGCACTGCTAATAATAATAAAATAACTAAAATAATTCAGTTTTAACAGCAGAAAAACTTCAGTAACTGAAGCTCCATCACTGTCCTGTTGTAGATCCGGGTTGCCAGATTCGTAATTGTGGTATACCCCGTTTTTCCACATGAGTTAGACATCACTTGCTGAAACTAATTTTAAACTAAAATTCCAGCTCATAATCAGGACAATCTGAGGAACGTCTGACACTGACGGACTAAATCAAGCATTGTGGTTATTATTCAACTCAGAAAAAACGATCAACAGTTACAATTCAGTCTATTCAAATCATTTAAATGAATTTTCACCCCCAAATGTAGCACTGCAGGACTCTTTCACTGTGTGGATCAAGCATTCAGTCTTGCACCTTTCTCTTGGTAGTATTAGCACACCATAATTACACTTTATACCCCTGTAAGCAATTTAAAATCAATCAACATGATTTAGTCACCAGACACTATATAGTGTATAAGTACCAATCTGGCAACCCTGTTTACGTGGCACACGTTTAAAACAAAGCAAAACTCGAGTGACAATAAATATAAAATCATTTATACTGATTTATTTTCACACATTTTATATAAAAAACGGTCTTTTAAATAATAATGCATTCATATTTTTATCAATTTTAGTAAATACAAAAAAATAGTCTAGTATAAAACAGGAAGAGAGTGTAGTTTAAAATCTCCGAACTACAATCGCTTCCTGTTTTATACTGGACTAATTTTATTTTTAATTACTAAATATGCTAAATATTAAATTTCTTAATAACAACGACAGGATAATAATGTTTATCATTTAGCTATAACCGTTATTACTAATTAGTATCCTCTCTGGTAAATAATTTTACTTTTGTTATTCACGAACTGTTAAAACCATGAAATTATTTAAGCTTATTTATAATTATTATTAAAAGTCATTTTTACTGCTCACTTCATCTTGATCAGGGTCGCGGTGGTTAATACATAAGGCAGGTCTAAAACATGAACTGGGCACTGTAGGATACAATACAAGCAACTAACTATCGTGATGATGATGATGATTATTATTATTATTATTATTTATAACATTTTCCATGCATTTGACTCTACACTACATAGTACACATAAAAAATATATATAAGTATATACAGTGTATCACAAAAGTGAGTACACCCCTCACATTTCTGCAGATATTTAAGTATATCTTTTCATGGGACAACACTGACAAAATGACACTTTGACACAATGAAAAGTAGTCTGTGTGCAGCTTATATAACAGTGTAAATTTATTCTTCCCTCAAAATAACTCAATATACAGCCATTAATGTCTAAACCACCGGCAACAAAAGTGAGTACACCCCTTAGTGAAAGTTCCTGAAGTGTCAATATTTTGTGTGGCCACCATTATTTCCCATAACTGCCTTAACTCTCCTGGGCATGGAGTTTACCAGAGCTTCACAGGTTGCCACTGGAATGCTTTTCCACTCCTCCATGACGACATCACGGAGCTGGCGGATATTCGAGACTTTGCGCTCCTCCACCTTCCGCTTGAGGATGCCCCAAAAATGTTCTATTGGGTTTAGGTCTGGAGACATGCTTGGCCAGTCCATCACCTTTACCCTCAGCCTCTTCAATAAAGCAGTGGTTGTCTTAGAGGTGTGTTTGGGGTCATTATCATGCTGGAACACTGCCCTGCGACCCAGTTTCCGGAGGGAGGGGATCATGCTCTGCTTCAGTATTTCACAGTACATATTGGAGTTCATGTGTCCCTCAATGAAATGTAACTCCCCAACACCTGCTGCACTCATGCAGCCCCAGACCATGGCATTCCCACCACCATGCTTGACTGTAGGCATGACACACTTATCTTTGTACTCCTCACCTGATTGCCGCCACACATGCTTGAGACCATCTGAACCAAACAAATTAATCTTGGTCTCATCAGACCATAGGACATGGTTCCAGTAATCCATGTCCTTTGTTGACATGTCTTCAGCAAACTGTTTGCGGGCTTTCTTGTGTAGAGACTTCAGAAGAGGCTTCCTTCTGGGGTGACAGCCATGCAGACCAATTTGATGTAGTGTGCGGCGTATGGTCTGAGCACTGACAGGCTGACCCCCCACCTTTTCAATCTCTGCAGCAATGCTGACAGCACTCCTGCGCCTATCTTTCAAACACAGCAGTTGGATGTGACGCTGAGCACGTGCACTCAGCTTCTTTGGACGACCAACGCGAGGTCTGTTCTGAGTGGACCCTGCTCTTTTAAAACGCTGGATGATCTTGGCCACTGTGCTGCAGCTCAGTTTCAGGGTGTTGGCAATCTTCTTGTAGCCTTGGCCATCTTCATGTAGCGCAACAATTCGTCTTTTAAGATCCTCAGAGAGTTCTTTGCCATGAGGTGCCATGTTGGAACTTTCAGTGACCAGTTTGAGAGAGTGTGAGAGCTGTACTACTAAATTGAACACACCTGCTCCCTATGCACACCTGAGACCTAGTAACACTAACGGGTGACATGACATTTTGGAGGGAAAATGACAAGCAGTGCTCAATTTGGACATTTAGGGGTGTAGTCTCTTAAGGGTGTACTCACTTTTGTTGCCTGTGGTTTAGACATTAATGGCTGTATATTGAGTTATTTTGAGGGAAGAATAAATTTACACTGTTATATAAGCTGCACACAGACTACTTTTCATTGTGTCAAAGTGTCATTTTGTCAGTGTTGTCCCATGAAAAGATATACTTAAATATCTGCAGAAATGTGAGGGGTGTACTCACTTTTGTGATACACTGTATATAGTATGCAGGTGTATATATATATATGTGTGTGTGTATATATGTATAAAAAGTATCTTCCTGTATAGTTGTAATTTGTCACTACTGTAATTATTTTATTCTACTCTGTGTTATTCTCTATAAGTGTATTTACTCTGTGCTGCTGTAACACCCCTCCATGGGGATCAATAAAGGAATCTTATCTTATCTTACATTATGAAAATATCATTGTATGTTTGATTATGATTAGTATTTTTTATTCACCATTTTAGCATTTGTTTTAATTTAGTATTAGTATCGATTTTCTTTTATAATTGTTATAAAACGATTATTCTTTTTATATTATGATTGTTATTATTATTGTTATATTAAAACCTATAACTATACAAATTATTATTATTTTATAGCAATATAATAATTGTTTAGCTAGTTATATAGGACTTTTATTTTGACAGTCCCTCTGTAACCCGTGTGTATTAGTGTAGTTGTGTTGACGCTGTGTTGAAGCGGAAGGTGTGGAGGCAGCATGGCGCAGGTGGATGGTGTACCCGCTGTACCCCCGGCTGTACCCCCGGCTGTACCCCCCGTGTTAGATCAGTATAATATGGGTGAGGCGGTGCTGATGAAGCAGGGCGCGGAGGCGCGGGTTTACCGGACCACGTTTTTGGGGAGGAGGGCGATAATGAAGGAGCGGTTCAGTAAGAAGTACCGACACCCCGCGCTGGATGAGAAACTGACCCGCCGCAGAACCGCACAGGAGCTCCGGGCCATCCTGCGCTGTAGAAGAGCTGGTACAGTACCAACCAGCACCATCTACATATACCACACTACATACCTGGCACAGAGACAACTGTTCCATGTACTAATAGGTGCAGTCTAAGTCGCCCTTGTTATGAGGGCACAGAGAAGTCCCCACCTGTAGTACCTCATAATCGCTAAAACAGGATTGATGCCACAAAGATCAATCCTGGTCTTCAGTCTGACTCTCGATGTGCTACCAGCCTGTCTGGGCATCCCACAGACACAGTGGGAAATGTCTAAGGTGGGGATCCTCAGGGGGGAGGGGAGGTCGAATAGGGTTGCAGCGACTCCTGCTGTCTGGTCTCCATGAGAATCCACTGCTGGATGGGGTAAAGAAGCACCCAGTGACTGCACACACGTCAGAGAGTGTGGGTGCTAGTCTGCGGTTCTCCTCTTCCAGCTTGGGTGTGGTGCAAGCGGCAAGATATCGTGATTGAAATCGAAAGTGGTAAAACAATAAAAAAAATAAAAACCTCGGTTAATTAGAAGCTGCTGGAACACCGTCCACAGTCAAGCAAGTTTTCTATTGTTATGGATTTGACGCCTCACAGTCCAGCAACTTCTCATTTAGAGCTGACCTGTTTTTTTTTATGGTTCCTGAATCACATCTCTTCCACGATGTCAACATATCAGTAATGGTTGTTTAGCCTCTCGAGTACGACCGCCGACCGTCTGTGTATTTATATTTTTTAGGTATCCACACTCCGGTGGTGTACTTCGTCGACCCGAACACCAGCTGCATCTTCCTGGAGGAGATCACCGACTCGGTCACCGTCAGAGAGCACATCGCCGGCGCTCGGGCGTCCGGGCGGGGCACGGACTCCCTGTACCCCCTGGCCCAGGAAGTGGGTCGAGTCCTGGCCAGGATGCACGACGAGGACGTGATCCACGGAGACCTGACCACCTCCAACATGCTGCTGAAGCGCCACGGCGGCGGCGGCGAGGAGCTCAGACTGGTGCTGATCGATTTCGGCCTGAGCTACGTCTCGGCCCTGGCCGAGGATAAAGGCGTGGACCTGTACGTGCTGGAGAAGGCGTTTCTCAGCACGCACCCGAACACCGAGACTCTGTTCCAGAAGGTTCTGAAGAGCTACGCCAGCGCCTCCAAAAAAGCTCCGGCGGTGATTAAGAAACTGGACGAGGTCAGACTGAGGGGCAGGAAGCGCTCCATGCTCGGGTAGCGGAAGGTCCGACCACGTACGATCGATTCAGCGCTCGCTTCTGTTCTGAGAGGAACCTGTGGAACATCTCAGACCCAGCAGCACCTCTCAGACTGTTCTGTAATTGTTGGGCAGTCTAGTGGTTAAGGTACTGGACTAGTAATCGAAAGGTCACTGGTTCAAGTCCCACCACTGCCAAGTTTCCACTGTTTGGCCCTTAAGCAAGGCCCTTAACCCTCAACCATCCATCTAACATTTACTTATATTGGTCAGTGGTAGCTCAGCGATTAAGATACTGGACTAGCAATCATAAGGTTGCCAGTTCAAGCCCCACCATTTACATTTTCAGCATATAGCGGACGCTTTTATCCAAAGTGACTCACAGTTATGACTGAACACGATTTTGAGCAGTTGAGGGTTAAGGGCCTTGCTCAGGGGCCCAACAGTGGCAACTTGGTGGTGGTGCGGCTTCTGATTACTAGTCCAGTACCTTAACCACTGAGCTATCACTGCTGGGTTGCCACTGTTGGGCCCCTGAGCAAGGCCCTCATTCAGAACTGTAAGTGGTTTTGGATAAATACCACAAATGTAAATTATCGTTGATTAAAACGCTTCGTTGTGGAGCGACATTTCTTTCTGTTTGGCGTCGGGCTTCTTAATAAAACTTTAGTGACGTGATTGTGGGTGTGAGTTCGAGTCCTGGCCGTGTGGTGAACCTCGTGTGTCTGTGTCTGTCTCTTCTGATCAATCACGTGATTATTAGTATGGATGAAAACAGTCTGGGGTTTAATAGGTGCAGGAAAAATCTGAGGACGGTCGTTTATTTTACTTTAAATCTCAACGATAGAAAAATGGATAATTAAATGTGAAAGTATTTCCGGCTGATTTGCGTTTAGTGTGGAAATTGTGCAGCAACTGGACAAAGTCGAGTCCTCCAGATATTTAGATTTGTATACGTTGGTAAATAAGCATGCACATTTATTTAAAGAACATAATTTCACTTTTAAGGGAAAAAAAAACACAAAGTAAAGTTTGTATGGTTCTATTTTTTAATAGAATACACTCGATTCGTATAAAACTGTCCAGAATTTGTTCTTCTTTGATCAGTCAGCGTTTGTATCATGATTTTTATAAAAAGTGAAAACCAGAACGTCCATAAGCATTAAAGTATAAAAATAAAAAAGCTGCAGCAGCAGTTTATAAAATGTTATTTATACAAAATCATCATTTACAGTGAAGGCACAAACATTCCACATTACTTTGGTGATTTCTGTTATAATTCCAGAATAAAAATATAAAAATTGGAGGAAATGTAATTATAATCGCTCCAGATTACAGCAATTACATTAAACATTAGAAAAACAAATCATATAAAATCTAATGACATTTAAAATGTTTCTCCAGGGATTCGAACCCTCAATCCCTGCAGCATTTGTGGGTCGGTGCAGAAAGTGACGTAACATTTAAGCACAAGAAAATATCATGAATTCTTTAAAATATAAAACGTTTGTTTATGTGAAGTCTCGGTTGGTGAGGATGACGGGGGCGATCAGGGTCCAGGTGTAAATGAGGAGACAAACCCAGCTGGAGATGATTTTAACCCACACCGGACCCCACTTGATCTTCAGAGCTTTAAAATCAGCGTTGGGCCTGGACGACAAAATACATCCGTAAATACCATCAACACCGGCAATAGAATCAATACCACTAAACTTATCAATACCTTCAGTACCATTAACACCATCAATACTATTAACACCAGCAATATAATCAATACCACTAAATTCATCTATAGCTTCAGTACTATTAACACCAGCAATACCATTATTACCATCAACACCAGCAATAGAATCAATACCACTAAACTTATCAATACCTTCAGTACCATTAACACCATCAATACTATTAACACCAGCAATACAATTAACATCAGCTGTACATTAAATACCCCCAGTACCAACACCACAAATACAATCAACACCTACAATACAATCAATACCATTAACACCATCAATACAATTAACACCTACAATACAATCAATACCTAAACCATCAATACTATTAACACCAGCACTACAATCAACACCATTAACACCTTCAATACTATTAACACCAGCAATACAATCAATACCTTCAGTACCAATCGAGTTTGATGAAAAAATGAATACTGATTGATTAAATATCATTTAATAAAACTGGTGTATAGTTGCTCACATGCACCAGTTGGTGAGGGTCATCATGATGTAGAGCGACGCCAGGAGCAGCATGAAGTGGAAGTAGGCGTAGTTATACTGCACGGCCCCCCTCTCGTTATCCGCCACCCGTCTGAGTCCCGATTCCGCTTCCGTCCCTCCGCGTCCTCCTACAGAACATTCCTCCATCACCACCGTCTCTTTAGGTCCCAGCATCAGCTTGTTCATCTGACTCTTAGTGGACGAACGAACACTGGCAACACAGACGGGAATTCAGCTCTGAGTAAGGAGTACCGCAGATCAAAGTAAAAAGATCAAAGGCTTCCATTTAGCCTAACACTATTACACAGAATAACTGGAAAAAACATCCAGTAAGCAGCAAATTCTGCTCTCTACCAGGCAATCCTGAAGGTGAATGTCCTGTCATCAATCCGTAACCTCCTCTGATTGGCTGAGGAGAAACAAAATGAAGGTTTTGGAGTTCAAAAGTATGTGGACACGCCCCCTAAATATCAAGCGTTTCAGCCACACCCATTACTAAGTTGTGTCAAATGAACTACATGAAATAAATGATATCAAACCAACTTTGTGGAGGTTTAGGGAAGGCCCTTTCCCTAAACTTGTGTGTGTGTGCCCTGTGATGGACTAGCGACCTGTCCAGTGTTCCACCATTCGCCCAACGAATCTAAATAAGATGAAGCGGTGGTAAAACAGACCGAAACAGAGCTCATGGACAAGCGTCCACGTACTTTTGGCTGTATAATGTATCCCAATACGGGTTAAATCAGGAGAGCAGAACCGGAATCTTGACCAGAGGTGATCTGTACCTGGAGTACAAAATACAGAGCACAAACAGGAACAGTCCCACCACGCTCTGCCCGTCCCACCACGGAAAGTACGGGTGCAAGTGATCCGGTTCCTCGATAACCACGCCCGTTTGGTTTTCCGACTCTGCCACCGCGGTACCGGTACTGATCAGGCTCGGCTTACAGGGTCCATCTGGGTCCAAATAAATAAACACAAACGACACAAACAACTTCAGGTTAGATGTAAACATACATATAAAATCTGTATAAAAATACTAAAAGTATTGGGACACCCCTTTTAATGATTGAATTCAAGCTTCCTGCACAGAGCCCTGACCCCCACCCCACTCAACAGCTCTGGAAAGAACCGGAACACCGACTGCTGTCTAGACTGCAGGCAGGCCAGTCTAGCACCCGACCTGCACTTTTTACCTTCAAAACCATGCCGTCATAACACGCGGCTCGTCATTCGCCTTGCTTAAACTGAAAAGGGATGCTGTCATCTTCTGACTGGGCACAAATTCCCACAGACACAATTAAAAACTTCGAAACAACCAGAGGAGTGGAGTCTGGACTGCAGACAGGCCAGTCTAGCACATGCACTCCATGATGTCATAACACAAAGAAAGTGGCCATACAAATGCTGTCACTTTTAGGCTGAACAGGCACAAATTCCCACAGACATACTTCAAAGACTTGTGAGAAGCTTCTCAGGGGCTCGCGGCTGGGTGTCCGAATACTTTTGACCCTGTAGCGTATCTCTTGTTTATGAGATCTGTGTAGGTGTGGCATGACGTACCTGGTTCGTTGGTCATGGCCGACCAGGTGAGGTACATGGTGTACAGGGTGATGAAGGACGACTGCGGGACACCAGAACTGGGCTGATATGCCTACAGTGCCAAACATCAAGAACCCATCAGGATCTACAGTGCTGCATTCTGAACGACTCGTGCAACAGTGATCGGTTAGAAGAGAACATGTTAATGGTGTAAAAATCCCCCCACATCCCCCGACAGTCTCACAACCCGCTGGTTCCTCTTCTTAATCAAAGGAATCATTTTAGCGGTTCAGGTACCTGCACTTTGGCCAGGACGGAGACGAGTGAGGCTGTGAGGCAGAGGAGCAGGTTGAAGCTGATGAAGAACCTGTTGAGGTGACACTCCTCCGGCTGGGCGTAGAACCTGAACATGAGGGCGGCGGCCGTGACGGACAGGGCGTAGTTCAGCCCCGTTACACTCTTCAGTACTGAGGAGAAATGTAAACAAGCTTTCTATTAGTTTGGATTCCCTCGTCCTGATCAGGGTCGCAGTGGGTCTGGACTGTTCCGGTAATGGGTTTAAGGCTGGTATAAACACGAGGCAGGCGTGGGGGTTATATAGCTGTGTGCCTGGCTTTATGCAAACACTATATGGACAGAAGTATTGGGACACACAACCATGAGCCTGTTGGACGTCCTGTTCCTAACCAGGGACGTCAGTTTGGTGTCCACCCAAAGTTTGTTGATCTCACAGCCTGCTCTGTTCTGGGAAACAATATTTTAAAGACTGTACTGAGACAGAGTCTGGGCTGAGACTAAGACGGAGTCTGGACTGAGACAGAGACTATACTGAGATGGAGTCTGGACTAAAACAGAGTCTGGACTAAGACAGAGACTATACTGAGATGGAGTCTGGACTAAGACAGAGTCTGGACTGAAACTAGGACAGAGTCTAAACTAAGACAGAGTCTGGACTAAGACAGAGACTATACTGAGATGGAGTCTAAACTAAGACAGAGTCTGGACTAAGACAGAGACTATACTGAGATGGAGACTGGACTAAGACAGAGTCTGGACTAAGACTAAGATGGAGTCTGGACTAAAACAGAGTCTGGACTGAGACTGGACTAAGACAGAGTCTGGACTAAGACAGAGACTATACTGAGATGGAGACTGGACTAAAACAGAGTCTGGACTAAGACTGAGTCTGGACTGAAACTAGGACAGAGTCTAAACTAAGACAGAGTCTGGACTAAGACAGAGACTATACTGAGATGGAGTCTAAACTAAGACAGAGTCTGGACTAAGACAGAGACTATACTGAGATGGAGACTGGACTAAGACAGAGTCTGGACTAAGACTAAGATGGAGTCTGGACTAAAACAGAGTCTGGACTGAGACTGGACTAAGACAGAGTCTGGACTAAGACAGAGACTATACTGAGATGGAGACTGGACTAAAACAGAGTCTGGACTGAGACTGGACTAAAACAGAGTCTGGACTAAGACAGAGTCTGGACTAAGATGGAGTCTGTACTGTACCGTACTGAGACGGAGACTCTGTACTTCCTCTTTTCAGGTTTCAGATCAGTTTTTGGTCAGTATTTTTAGACTGACCTCTGTGTCGGTACACTGACCGGTCCCTTCCACTAACACTGGAAAAATGTTGGTGGGTCTCTGTGAGGCTCCTCCGGCTTCCTCTGACAGGATGATGTTTATCCCGAAACAGAAACTAGATGAGGGTCAGAAAGCGAATTCAGAGTCTGATACACTAAAGTACAGGGACCCACTGAGACCCTGATGAGGATGAAGGAGAAAATAAAAATGAATGAACTGGAATGATTCACTCGTCTGTTCCTATTCGAATCTTAAACGACTCCCTGATTCATGTAATCGTTCACTGATTTGAAGTGTCGTTGACTCACAGCAGGACCAGAGTCTGGAGCTCCCGTTCTCCACCTTCTCGATCCAGGACTCGTTCCAGCTGTGAGCGAAATCCACCAGCAGGATCAGCTGGATCAGGATGAAGCCGAAAGCTCCGACCACCCCCACCACGAACCAGACTGGAACCAAAACACACCCAACATCACCTGGAGAATTCAGAGGAAGGGCGTGGCCCTGTCCCCATACCGAGAGCAGGTGGGTATAGTATACGCTTTTCATCATCAGTAACTGCTTAATCCTGGTCAGGGTTGTGGTGAGTCCAGGCTGGCAACAGAATGAGTGAAGGAGTGAGTGAATGAATAAATAAATAAATAAATGAGTGAATAAGTATATCAGTGAATTAATGAATGAGTGAATGAGTATGTGAATAATTAAGATCAGGCTTTTTTGTGATGTGTTGTTGATGCCTAAACAGTAACAGCTCCTACAGACTCGCATCAGCATCGGTGCATTAACGCAGGTTTGAAAGAACTTTTCATTCAAATATTTTTGCTAGCCTCATTCATGTCAGGGTCTCTGTGTGTCCTGGACCACCTTTAATCATCTTCAACCATCACTCCCAGTATTTCCAGCTGGCTCTGGAGCCACCACATCCGGACAAAACAGGTAGTGAAGATGATGAATGAATGAATAATTAAATGTACAGTGTGTTACATACTTGTAGTAAACGGCTCATCTGGAATGTAGAAGGCAGCGACGGTGAGCGCTGTTATGGCTGCAACTTTAAAAAACCAGAAGCTGAAAAAGAAATGAATGATTAATAATTATTATTAATTAAATTTTTTTCTTTAATATTCTTTATTATTGGTTGTTGAGCCACGACTTCTGATTTTGAAGAGGCGTACCTCCTTATTCAGGTGTCCACATACTTTTGGCTATATACTGCTTCTGTGCTCGGGTTTAAACGTGGCAGCGTTTTGGATTTACAGACGCTCCATGAGCTGTGAGTATGAACACAGTACCTGTTGTGAACGGCTGCTCGGGGGTCCCGGCTGTTCTTTACGTTCACGGTCAACACACAAAGAGCCAAAAAGTTCACGCTCACGCCGAACGAGACGCGGTACACGGCTTTGTAGCCCACAAACATCTCACACCGAGCGTCCGCCTGGATCCCGGACACATTAAACCCTCCAGCGTCCTCACAAAATCCAGGGAGCTAAAAAAATATAAACAGACCAAACACGATCAGATCATAAACGATTCACAAATCAGATCCTGGAATCATGTCGAATAATTCAATCATTTGTGCTATAATAAACAATTCAAAATAAAGTTTATTTCTAAGTTACAAATATAGCAGAAACATTTGTATAAATATGTGTATTTTTATTATTTACACTCATCATTATAGGGCGGCACGGTGGCTAAGTGGGTAGCACTGTCGCCTCACAGCAAGAAGGTCCTGGGTTCGATCCCCAGGTGGGACGGTCCGGGTCCTTTCTGTGTGGAGTTTGCATGTTCTCCCCGTGCCCGTGTGGGTTTCCTCCGGGTGCTCCGGTTTCTTCCCACAGTCCAAAGATGTGCAAGTGAGGTGAATTAGAGATACAAAATTGTCCAAGACTGATGAATCTTGTGTAATGTGTAACGACCGTTCCTGTCATGAATGTAACCAAAAGCGTAAAACATGACGTTAAAATTCTAATAAACAAACAAACAAACACTCATCACGAATGAAGGGATGAACAGTTCTACCAGTTTAAGCTGCCGCTCGACGTGGGGTACGAGCATGAAGCAGGCGACCAGGGTGTCCATCATCAGGATCGATGCGTAAATAATGCGAGTCACTATGGAATTCTTACTGCTGGGACAGCAGGGACACGCGACACAGGCCGCAGCGCCGCACAGACACTGAGCCTAAAAAACACAAACGCATCAGACACAGAATGATGGAATAATTATTAGAATTAATCATTGATGCAAATTTTAATACAAAGAATATTTTCCCTTGTATTAAATAGATTATATTGGATTAAATAAACACTTAGACCGGGAGGAGGAGGTTCAGTATCGGTTGTTAAAGCTTCAAGGCCGAGTTTCTGGACAGTCTGGAGTCAGGAGGACGACAGTGAGTTCTTTATGAAATGCTGAGGGGTGAGAGAGTCCTTGACTTTCTTTTGACTAGTTTTGGATATAATTGTAAGAGAAAATAGTTATTGTGAGAAACGGACTGTATAAAAATAAAAATGAGAATAAAAACGCTGTAGTTTTAATCTGATCCGGATCTGTACCAGGTTTGATGCTTTTTTGAAATCAGTCCTTGGAGTTTTTCTTGAGAGATTGGACTCTTTGCACCATGACACTACCGACCTGACTTGTGCCAGGTGCCCAGCAGACACAACTAGCCATGCCTGAGGAAGGGGGGGTCATGTTGGGTCGGACGTGGTTTCTTTTTATTGCCACTGTAACAGTGACTCTGTCTGGTTGAGGTGCCAGCACGAATAGTCGAGTGACGTTCACTTGCTGTGAGGCGACAGTGCTACCCACCGAGCCACCGTGCCGCCCCAAGCAGCATTGTAAAGGGGAAATGGAAATGACAACATTTGGAGAAAATTAGGACAATGAAGTGCAGGTGCCAATCCTAAAGACTGTACACGGCCTGGATCAGGGGTCTTCCCAAAAGATCTGAGCACATAAAGCCCCCTCATGTGAACCTATTTTCAAAGTCTTTACCTTGTCCTGTGATTACGACTGACAGATTGTTGAAACAACAAACACTGTTTGCCTTCATTAAATAGGAAGCGAAATCTGTGGGTTTTCAGCCACATCAAAAAAGAGACTCTACCAACCACCCCGTGCTGCACCAAATAATCAGTATAATCAAACACTCGTATCCTTAAGAGCTGGTGCCACACAGTAATCTTTGTGTTTGTTTCTTTGTGTACCCAGTTCACCCCCAAAAATCTTTCAGTAGGTGCATCTGCTGCTCCTCAATACTGAACTGGTGCCCTGTCTGTATTTCTGCCATGCGCCCGTTGTTTCCGGTTGCCAGCACACCTATTAGGTGGGTGAGCGTGATGTTAAACCGTTTGAAATAGGGTCAGTGGTCCATAGAGGTGAAAAAGCCGGTTTGATAGAAATATTTAGAAACAAACTTCTGCACTTTTTGAATGCACAATTTATGTCTTTTTTTGTGTGAGTTTTTGCTGAATTAGATATTGGAGAAAATGAAACATACGATATAAAAAATGCAAAATAATTGTACACATAGTGACATTTTATTTCTTCATTTTAACTGTCTACAGAACAAGGCCGACAGCATTAGGAAGGATGCACCACACCCTGGGAACTATCTGTTTTCCCTGTTACCATCTGGAAGGCGGTACAGGGTTATTCTTGCACACAAGAACAGGCTGAGAAACAGCTTCTTCCCATGAGCTGTGGCCTCCATCACCCCTCCCAACACCTTATAGACTGTGAACTTAGTTCACATAATTTTTGAATTAAACTGGTATCTCCACAAAGCACAGTCCACTTTATATTCATATTCTTATACTTCATATTCACACATAATTTATTTTATTTATCTTGAATCCATACTTTAAATTGTACTGGTTATCCTGTGTTAATATCCATATGTTTATGTAAATACTTTTTCTTCTTCTTCTTTTTATCTTCTTAATATGGTACATTTAGTAAATAAACAGTAACTGTGCATGAACATGTGCAGAAGTTTGTTTCATGTAGGGAACAATCTCACTTATTTTTAATCATGCACATGGACTCAGGGGTGTTTAAACTTTTGCACAGGACAGTAGATCCAGCTGGATCAGTACAGTCATGGTCAGTAATCTGTCCCCTCCTGTAACCCGGGTTAATCTCTAAATACACAAACAAACAACCTGCAGGAGGTCAGAGGAGGACAAAATAACTACAACCATCCTACAGTGCTTCCTTCTCTTTATCACTGATTGATCACTGATGACTGTGTGATGATGGGTGAAGTTTACATACCCACGGCAGGAAACTGAAAGTCCCTAATGTTGCTCCCATAATCCTCCTGTAACTCTCCAAAATCCTAAATCAGCCCGATCTCGCTCAGCTTCCTCTCGGATCCCTCTCGGATCCCGCTCGGATCCCTGTCCTCATGCAGAAGAGCTGTATAATGTTTATAATCTTTATATTTAAGTGATTATTAGAACTAATCTAACGCTGATCAGGTCTCACCGCTCATCTACTCTGATCTCAGCGCGCCTCCGTACGTCACGGTTACGGTCACGTGACTCGGGCGTCTGGCCACGCCCACAAGGTCCCGAACCGTTTAAAAAAATAAAGCGAATAAAAACAAACAGCACAAAATGAGCGGATAAAAATACAATTATTTCTGTACCATTTTACAAAGATATTTATGAGTAGTTGTGAGTAATTGTGAATGAGTTGTAGGTAGTTATGACTAGTGAGTAGTTATAAATATTTGTGAGTAAGTAGTTGTGAGTAATTGTGAGTAGTTGTGAGTAAGTTATGAGTAGTTAAGAATAGTTGTGAGTAGTTAAGAGCAGTTGTAAGTAGTTGTGAATGAGTTGTAGGTAATGACTAGTGAGTAGTTATGAGTAATTGTGAGTAGATGTAAGTTGTGAGTAGTTATGAGTAAGTTGTAAAAAGTTATGAGTAAATGTGAGTAAGTTGTAAGTAGTTGTAAATAGTTATAAGTAATTGTAGGTAGTTATGACTATATGTAAGTAGTTATGGGCAGTTGTAAGTAGTTAAGAGTACTTGTAGGTAGTTATGACTAGATGTAAGTAGTTATAGGCAGTTGTAAGTAGTTATGAGTAATAGTAAGTTGTTATGACTAGATGTAAGTAGTTATGAGTACTTGTGAGTATGTTGTAAGTAGTTTTGGGTAGTTGTGAGTAGTTATGAGTAGATGTGTGTAAGTTGTAAGTAGTTATGAGTAGTTAAGAGTAATTGTAGGTAGTTATGACTAGATGTAAGTAGTTATGAGTACTTGTGAGTATGTTGTAAGTAATTATGGGTAGTTATGAGTATTTAATAGTAATTGTACTGTAGGTAGTTATGACTAGATCTAAGTAGTTATGGGTAGTTGTGAGTAGTTATGAGTAGATGTAAGTAAGTTGTGAGTTGAACACTTTAAGTGTTAAGTGATTATTCGGTCATACAGAATGTTGTGGTTCAGCTCAGTGCTAATCGATTCCTAAAGTCATTTCTAAAGTATAAAGCTGGGTGTGAATTATCCAGCTGATAATACAAAATACTGTATAGTCTGTTCTTTTTGTGGTTGCTAACATTGAAAATTGAAATCTTATCCCAATCCAGATGTCGTGACACGAAGAAGGTTATTCAAACAGGAAACACCGCTTCACTTCACATGGTTGTGGAAATGCTGTTTGGGAGGAGTGTGTGTGTGTGGGGGGGGGGGTTAGGTTCTTTATTATTCTGATTATGCAGATGAAGGTCCGATTTTATAAGAAGCTAATGCAGAAACCATTTTACAAACTGTGGCAGAAGGTTTTTTAACAAACCGTTTCTTGTTTCCGTGGCTCTGCTTCTGCTCGGGCCTCAGATAAAGCTCAGAGGACGCCTCAGAGCGGACGCCGTGCTGAAGAGGAATTGGAACTATTCTTGATCCCGGTCCAGATTCTATTTGCTCTGTACGCCTCTGACATCAGAGGCACGGAGGTATAAATGAAGGGCGTGCAGGAGAGCGCTCTGCTGACACCGGTGTTCAATGGAATTCGGGAGCTTTCACAGGAGAGCAGGAACTTTCGGGCTGCAGGATGAAGAAGGGAAGCGGAGAGGTCGTGTTTGCTGTGTCGGTCGTGCTCGGCGTCCTCACACAGGTCAGAGATGTCTGCTCACCCTCTCCAACACACACAGAGACACTATCAGTTCTGTATGTTCATTTACAGCTGTGTGTTCTTACTGCAGCGTGTCAGAAATGCGTGGTAGTGATGAGATGAAAATGATTGAGCTGTATTTTCATTTTCAATACAAAAATACGTACAGAAAAAGATTTAAAGTTCAACATGAACAAAATACCCGACAAAATCACTGCTAAAAAAAGTAAAGACAGGTTATGTTGATTTCATGTTGAGCTGAAGTTCACTGGATCACTTTTTCAGTGCAGGATGAAGTTATTTTTGTCATATTAACATAAAAAATATTCAAACTTATTTGATATTCAAACCATATGCAATAAAGAATCATTTTCTTGTTCTTATTTGCATCCGATTATTTTCTGAGCTTTTCTTTGTCTTTATAGAGCTTACTCATGCTTGAACCAAAAAGGGCCTTCCATAAACTGTTGCTGCAAAGTTAAAAGCGTATCATTTATCATATTGATTTATTACACCTGTTAGCAGCTGTTGTGACTGAAAATGCATGAATTTGAACTACAAAGGGTGTCCAAATACTTATGAATATACAGTATAATAGGTGGCACAGTGTTCGAACCCCTAGTAGTGCTATCAGCCGGTCGGGTGTCTACATACAGACACGATTGGCGTCATGTTACAGGTTAGAGTGATTCCAAGGAAACTGGGCTAACTGCAACCCTGACCAGGATAAAGTGATGGAAAAACATGAAAATGAAACCTAATAATATATTAATTATATGTAAAATAAATATAAATATCAAAGTACAGTGATTAGTTAAAGAAAGCATGATATTAAAAACAAAGTTATCCAACATGCATATCACCCCGGTGAATCGGTTTACAGGTGCTGTGCCAGCTGTGCGGGGGTCCGTGCAGGTGCCCGTCGTCCTCGCCCACATGCCCCCCCGGGGTTCCCCTGGTCCCGGATGGCTGTGGGTGTTGTCAGATCTGTGCAGGACAGGAGGGTGATGGATGCTCGGAGAGGAACGTGTGTGATGTTCAGCGTGATCTGCAGTGTGATTACAGCGCCAGTTTCCCTGACGGACCCGGAGAGTGTGTTCGTAAGTACCGCACTGACCTTGTATGAACTGTCTTTAGCATGTTCTCTCTGTGCCTGTGCAAGTTTCCTCTGGGGGATTTGATTATCTCCCACCACTTAAAAGCATGCAGTAGGTGGATTGAACCCTGCTGCGTAAATGAACGGATGAATGACTGAATGCATGACCTCGTGTGAACTTTGCGTGTTCTGTGTGGATCTGCAGGACGGAACTCGCTCGGCTGCGATCACTTTGGCGTGCAGTATGAAGAGGGCCGGTCGTTCAGACCCTCATGCGGGCAGCTGTGCCACTGCACGGGCGGCGGCGTGACCTGCGTCCCGCTGTGCAGTGAGGACCTGAACGGGCCGGTGGGGAACTGCCTGAACCCCAGACTGGTGCGCGTGCCGGGCCGGTGCTGCAGAGAGTGGGCGTGTGATGGCGTGGAAAACAGCATCGTACTGGAACCAGCAGGTGTTTGTGCTTTAAATAGCTCCGGGGTGGGGAGGGCACACCGCTGTACTCTGGGTGGTCAAACCGGGTCCGAATGGAACGAATGGAAGCGGGGTTAGATGGGGTTGTTTGAAAAAGGATGAAAACTCGGGGCTGTAGAGGTTATTTTAAGCTCTGAACTGCTTTTATTTGAAACCACATCATAAGATTTAAAGCTCGTACTGTTTTCGCTGTGTGCATCGTGACAGTTGACAGATCTGTGAGGTCCTGGCAGGACGTTCCGGTGCCGGGCGGGTTCCCGTGGTCCAACTGTATCGAGCAAAGCACCGAGTGGAGCGCGTGTTCCCGCAGCTGCGGTCCAGGTGTGTCCACGCGCCTCTCAAACAGGAACTGGGCCTGTCGACTAGAAACACAAACACGCCTGTGCCTGGTCAGGCCATGCCACCGGCTGCCAACCCACGGAGCCCGGCCGGTGAGTCAAAGGGTTCATGTTAAATAAGTGCTTTTGTTGTAGAATTATTTCACGTGGCGCAGCGGTAAAACATGCCAGCTCACCAGTGCTGTGGAGTTCAGCTCTGTTATCAGCCGGCCGGGTGCCCATGCAGTCACACGATTGGCTGTTTGTCTGTAGGGGCAATTACGACCTCTGCTGACCGCTCAAGACGCCTGCATGGCGACTGATCACGGATGGCAGTGCGTGGCCCTTCCCCTAAACGGAGTATTCTGAATACAGTACAAATACTTCATGTTGTGCTAGCTCACTATTGCTGGGATCCTGGGTTCGAATCACCAGCAGTGCTATCGGCCGGTCGGGTGTTTACATACAGACATGAGTGGCCGTGAGGGTGGCTGAGGCCCAGCGATGGCTTGCCGCCCTGTCCGGGGTGTGTTACTTCTGCATTGCGCTCACTGATGCCGCCTAGCTGATTAGCTGCATTTACTGTATGTGCTCAGTGAATGTTCACCGATGCTTATTTGTTCTATTCCCGAATTGCAGGAAGCGGGTGCGTGTGAGAGCAGCTACCGCTTGACCACGCTGATGCGCTACAGGCATCAGGGCTGCCACAGCGTACAGTCCTACGCCCCGGTGTTTTGCAGAACGTGCCTGGACGAGCGCTGCTGCGTCCCCGAGCGCACCAGGACCGCGGTCGTGACTTTCCGCTGCCCTCAGGGACGAATCACGCAACACGCCGTCATGATGATCGAGTCGTGCGTGTGCCATCACAGCTGCCCTCATCCCAACAGTGACAGAAGAACAAGCTCATGGATCTAAAGAGACTAAAACGCTGTCAGTCAACCAAGACGATTTAAGTTTCTTTGGTTTTGCATGAAGCTACGAATCTACTGTAGCTAATTTAGAGCTCAGCTTACCTCCTTTGATTTTCTTTTGATTATTCCAACAAATTAAATTAATCAAATAACCTATTTATTGGTCAATGGTTTTTGCTGTAGTGTAGGTTTAGCCACATAAGCCTTGTAGCTCCAGTGCAAGACTTCACACACCGAACACATCCTGGCTGATGGATCATTTTCTTTTCTTTAAACTTTTTTTTTTGTTCAGTGATGGTACAGATTTCTATTTTGCAATGATTGTGTCATTATTACATTCATGTATGTCTGCAAAACCACAGAAACAGGATGCTGCAAAATAATGTGTCTATATTAAAAGTATGGGTTCAATAACTGTGTGTTGTTCTTTGTGTAACAAAAGGGAAGCCCTTTAGCTGCTTGTTGTATGTTTTATCAGCCAGCGGGGGACTTTTAATGAGTCTCTAGTGCTGGTGCATGGACCACAGTGCGAGGTAAATTCCCATCCAGGCTTCCTGTCTTAAGACATAGTCAACTGTGTCTCTTTAGTCCCTTGTCAAATATGTACTTACTGGGGTCCCCAGTCTCTGGGGTGGTCGACTAGTGCATAACAGCGCCCTTAAGTGGATTACATAGCAAATAACAGATCCATGAGGTGCTTCACATAGGGTCAAAATAAATACATGGGGGTTAAGGGCTACGAAGAAATATAAACATGCCTACAAAAGGGCAGTTGCACTATTACGCATGCGCATTGCTTTCTCGTAACAAGGTCTGATCGATACAAATAATTATAGGACACGTCCACCTCCGCAGCACGCGCGCAGTTCAGACTTCAAAGCTGTGTGCCTCGCGCAAAAACCGTTAGAATTTAAACGATTAACGGTTTTCTCCTCAGATTTTATCGCATTTTATTCCTCTTTAATCATCACTTATACTGAGGTAAGTTATTCTAAAGTTTTTAATTTTATGAATTATTTCATATTATAATTCAGTGTTATAATGTCAAAAACGGTGTTGTACTGTGTATTTTGTTTTTTATCTTTTTTATGTGTTTCGATACCTGGCGTTGGGGTTCTATTATATCGATTCAGAGTCGATTCTACACATTTAAAATGTTTTTGTTTTTTTTAAATACCCAGTTCTCATTCTACTCACTGCTCTTATAGTTATTACTGATAAGTCACTGATTTGTGATATGCACATTTTGTGCTTTTAACTTCCAAAGCTTTGGTATCAATATATTGGGCACAGAATCATACAATTGACTCTTTTTGAACACGACTCACAATGCTAAAAACATATGACTAAACATCTACCTAAAATAAAAATGTCAACGTATTACAATGACATTATATCACATTCACTGGATGATTAAATAATATGTATAAGTTTAATTAAATCAGGTCTTTATACTATTTAATCGCTGTTGGAAATGTAATGATTCTTCGAGTCGAAATGTCGGAGTCGACCCGTATCCGATTCAATTGATTCATTACGTAATGAAGAAAATGTTCTCTTTTATTTCTATAAGAAATCATTCAGGACACACATGCTCTGAACTTCGTTATTTATTTATATTATTTATACAAGGCAGATATTGTATTTTATACAGATATAAGAGTTTATAATAGACATTATAAGATTGCTTGTGAAATATAAGAATATTACTGTATTATACTTTTGCATTTCACACTGACAATATTCTGTGACCTGAGGGACCCTCCAGGGCCCCATTTTTAAGCACCTTAATTGTAATGCTGGAAGGAGAATAGGCGCTCCAACCAGAAACATAAAGCCTGGCTATAAATACAACTGCAAGTAATAATAAGTAAAAATAATTAAATACAGCTGATTTCATTTATCTTGTTATAGCATCTCATATGTTTCTCTTGTAATTATTTTAGAAAATATTCAACATTTCAGAAAATATAGTTTTGGTAAATTAGATAAAAATATAAAAAAACTAGATGAATAAGAGTGAATTTTTTTTGTAAGTAGTTTGGTTTAGACAATGTGGGCAGTGCGGGTGAAGCAGTTATGTAGTAAATTGATTGGCAAAGATGAATGAAGTGGTTATGTTCTAGACTGGATGGTAAAGACAACAGCAGCATTAAAAGAAAATCGTTTGTTATGAATTAGTTGGTGAAGATAACGGGGCGAAGAGAAATAACAGGTTACGTAACGTACTGATTGATAGCAAGGATGATAAAACTGAAGCGATTATACCGAGGGTCGGTTGAAGACGACGGGGCTGATGAGGGTCCACATGTAGAGCAGAATACAAAACCAGCTGGAGGTGATTTTTATCCACACTGGTCCCATTTTGTTTTTTAAAACACTGAAGTCAGCATCAGGTCTGCACACAAATACAGAACAGCATGGTTATTTAAATATATCAGTATCTGAATAATATTCATTTACATCTTTACATCATTCTTCCAGAGCTTATCTACTATGGACAATCCTGGATGTTGATTGCAAGCCAACATTTCTTGTCTATATAATCAGTGTTTGACCTCACAAATGCTCTTTTTTACTGAATAGGCACAAATTTCCATTGGAACAAAAACATGTACGCTGTCCTAAAAAAATTCACTGTACACATGGCAACTTCTTAATCTTAATATGGGTTGTTTTTAGAGACACATATTGGTGAAGCGGCCTTATGGGCACCTTCACAATCAAAACAATTAAATACAGTTGCATTTGTGCTGAACACGGTTGAACTTTCTTTCAGACAAAACATTTTCTACATTAAAAGTCTTAAGCAAAGCCAGACCGTAATGTAAACACCAATGGCTACTAGCAGTTTTCAGTTCAGAGCATGTGGTTGGTTTTAGCACTTTGATTGTTGGACCAAGGTCCAGTCGACAACATCCCAAAGTGTTTTTTTTTTTTTAGAATATGCCCATACACCCACTAGTCCTTACTAAACATTTTTGGACACACTCCTAGTGTTGGTACTACCATTTCCCTGGATAGTGAGCTAAGTAAACACTGTCAAGTAAACACTCACAAGCACCAGTTGGTGAGGGTCATCATGATGTAGAGCGAGGCCAGGAAGAACTTAAAATGAAAGAAAGAGTAGCTGTACTGAACAGGAGTGTCGGGAGTTGATTCTCTCTCTGTCTCTTCATGTCCTGCTGGAATTTGCTGCATCTCCACATCTTCAGTGGTCGGACTCCGTCTTTGTACCCGGCGAGCTTTGGTTGAGCAAACACAGCTAAATTGTATAGAGAGAAGCTTTATGTGAATACATGTAATTTTTAGTCAATTAATTAATTATTTTAATGTTATGTAAACAACAGTGATACCCACACTAGTAACTATTATATAAATGGAATGAATGTGCTTCTTAATGATGGTGGCGCAGTGGGTAGCACTGTCGCCTCACAGCCAGAAGGGCCAGGGTTCAATTCCCTGTCTGGGTGTCCAGAGTCCTTTCTGTGTGGCGTTTGCATGTTCTTCCAGTGCCTGCGTGGGTTTCCTCCTGGTGCTCCAGTTTCCTCCCACACGACCTTACTGTGTGTGTGTGTGTGTATGCTCTGTGATGGACTGGCGACTGGTCCAGGGTGTTTACCAACTTTCACCCAGTGAATCAGACTCACCATGACCAGGATAAAACGGTGGTAAAACAGACAAAGAAAGAATGAATGAATGAAACCTTAAGTGCAAAATGCACAGCACAAACAGGCCCAATCCCACGATTCCTTGTGCATCTTTCCATGGAAAAGGAGTCTGCTGGAAAATGCTCAGCAGGCTGGTGTCACATGGTTTCTCCAAGTCTGAATAAAAACACAGAGTTTATGCTGGTCATGTAACAATAACATTATTATTATTTCTTTATGTATTTATTTGTTATGTTACTTATAATGTGAAGCACTGCTAGAAATCTTTCATGTAGACCTAATAGTGACACAAGAGGACGAGGACCTATTACTGGTGTAACATCCTCCCTGGTCTCCATTCAGACGTCACAACTCCACATGCTTTTTCGTTTTTTTTGTTTTGTTTTTTATGTCTGTGTCAAAGCTCCTAGTTTCTGATTAGTGTGTTCATAAGTTGCTCTCGTTTTTCATTAGGATGTTACACCACTGTAGTTTTTTTTTTGGTCAAACTGTGACACTATTTGCAGTTAGAGTTTGTATTGTGCTTTATATTTGTTCATTTGAATACCTTCTTCATTAATCATGGAAGACCAGGTGAGGTACATGGTGTACAAAGTCACAACGGATGATGACAACAGCCCAAACCTTGGCTGATTCCTCTATAAAAAAGTAAAAGAAATCAGAAACAACACATAAACTAAATATCAGAATTAGTATCTGAAAACTGGAACACAATATTTGTGAATTTGAGTTATTTTATTCCTTTGTTTTGTGTTTTTTAAAAATATGAAACAAACATCCAGGGGGAAATATACAAAGATGAATAATTTAGTGGTGTAGAAAGTTCTATAATATCCACTAACGTTCATGTTTTGTTAGTTTTCCAAGTGAATGTATGTGAACACAAGCTCTACACAAAACAAAAGGTAGATATTTTATTTTTTGCATGACACTTTATGTTTCATTTTAAGTTATATGATGAATTCAGCAGATAAACAGCGATTGTGAACTAAAATTTTTGACCAAGAAGTTCAAACTTTTTGATAACACTGTACTTTTTGTTTAGAAACAGTTGTTTGTGTAGGTGATCTTGGGACCTAAAGTTTGTTTAACTTGTGAAAATCTGCTTACTGAGATCTATTCAGAGCTTTCCAGACTTTTTAGTTTTAATGCTTAAGGCGTATTTTATAGGGTGCAGTCAAACATTTTTATGGGTACAGACAGAGCCGTAGATAGAGAGAGTTGCGACACTCCTTGATCTCGCCGCCACGCGGTCACGTGGTTCATGTAACCCTCCGATAGTTCCAAACAAACCCGGCGCTGTCATGTTCTCATATGGGACCGGCAGCAGTGAGTGAAATATTAAGCAGTAAATAATAAACATTTGTACAATTTCTGGGTATTTTCACCTGCCGTTACATTTACTGCATCTGCTTTAATGTCAGTTTGGTATATAAAGTGGAAGATTGATGTTTATAATGACTTGTTAATAGGTCGTTCTTGTTAACACACAGTACATTATATTAGCATACATTACATAATGCCATATCATTAAGTAGTTTAAACAGTTTTTTATGTTTTGTTTTTTACATAAACTAATCTCCCTTCACTTTCCTGAGGATTCATAATAATAATCATTTTGGTTAAACACTAAGCCATGTGGCTGGATTCATAAGGTTTACCTGCACTAAATGAACAGGTTCATAAACACACTACCGCACCTTTAACATTATAGTGCAGGTACATGACATAGCATTCATTCATCTATTTCATGAGTAAGTAATAATTTATTTCTACATGTAATACATGAATTAATTCATAATTAATATGCACTAGTTCTTTTTGTCTAATGTATGTGGTGGACAAGGTACACAAACCATGTAGCTGAGTTGAAGTAGAGATATCCAAGGTAAAATATTACTCCAGTAAAAGTAGTAATAAAAGTAAAAATACCTCCACTAAAGTACTAAACTAAATTTACCTTCAAATGTACTTAAGTATGAAAGTAAAAGTAGCATGATTTATTATGGCTCTGATGTTTTATTATCATTTCTGTAACAAGACTCTTGATTAATCAACTTTTAATTAATCAATTTTAGGTGAAAAGACTCGTGTCAATAATTTAGCTTAGCTGACTAAGCTAAATTCAGTTATACCTATTAATTAAGATAAACATGTAACATTTAGTGCTGAGCAAATGCTAAACAATAACAGTATTAAGTATATTAATGACATTAAATTCATAATTTTTTTTAAACAAAGCAACAAACAGCTAAAAATTTTTGATAAGTGGTGGAAATAAATGGGGCTCTATGGGTTGTTTGGAACTATACAGAGCTCCACAACCCGGAAGCTGCACAGAAAATATGTCCCGCCCCCTTTCCAACGGTTCCCACTCGCCACTCTGTTCTCTCTACCGCTCTGGGTACAGAGAAGTAACCAACTAAAGTCAATCCTATTAATAAGTAAAATGATGTTACAGATGAGCGCTGGGTTTGCACAGTGGTAAATCTTGCTAGCCCACTATCACTGGGATCCAGGGTTCGTATCCCCAGTGGTGCTGTCGGTATAAATACATAAAACTTGCTTGTACCTGAACTTTGTCGATTTTTGAGACGACTGAAGCTGCGATTCACAGGAACAGGTTGACGCCGATGAAGATTTTGTTGAATAAATTGTTGACCGGAAGAGCGTAGAACCAAACCATGAGGATTGTAGCCGTGATTGATAATGCATAATTTATAACCACAAAGACTGAAAAGAAATAAGAAAATAAAACGTGTTTTAATACAGATAATTCACTGAAACAGGACCAGAACAAGTTGACGTGCCTGAAAGTTCTTTTCTTAGAACTGTGTTAGTATCACTGAGAAACTGAATTTGGAGAAGACAAAATCTAAAACCAGCATGTTCTAAATACGGAACCACCGCTTGCTTTTTAAAATCATGCTGGTCTTAAAAACGGAAACCACTGAGTACCATTACTGAGTACCATGACTTATTTGCAATTATCTTTACTGAAATGCAAATTTAAAATGTAAACATAGTTTTATCAATTGATTTAAGTTTACCTACCACACCAAAAGACTTTGGATTTCAACGATTGAGCAAAATTCACCAGGAGGATTAGCTGGATAAGACTGAAGCCAAAAGATCCGACTGCCCCCACTATGAACCATACTGTAAAAAACAACACCAATAAGTCATTTGAAATGTGCAGATAAATTTCCCTTTAAGTGGTCTGCCAGTGTGGGACCGAATTCTACAATGTCCAGTTTAGCCGATATAACAAAATGACCCAGGAAGCTGCTTGTTCTGGGTCAAATGTCACTACATCTATGAATCAGGCTTAAAGAAATCAATGTCTGACTAGTACTCATGAAAAATAATAAGACTGAACAGTAGAACTTGTTTGCCAGTCAGTGTGTTGTTAGACTCTAAAGATAAATGTGATTTATGTATGTACATTCTTGACCTGACATTACTACTAATCCAACACTGAGGAAACTTGACTTGAACAATGTATTAATAGACATTTTGTAGCTTGTATTTAAAGTTTTGGTCTAAACTGTAGCTTTCTTACATTGACTTTATGATAACAGTAACACTGACATGCTTTTCTTTAGCATTTAGTATTTCACAGCTTGTACTTGCTCCGTCATAAACACAGTAATTAATCAGTACAATAAACTCGTGTCCTTTAATGAAGTAGAGCTGCTTACTTTGGTTGAACGGCTTCTCTGGAATGAAAAAAGCACCAATGATTAGTCCTATAACGGCTGGGATTTTGACGATCCAGAATCTGAATGACAGGGAAAGAATATGAAAATTCATATGAGATCAAAAGTTTTGATAATAAAAGCTAGTGCAATCTTGGATCTTAACTGAATAGTTATAAATTAGTTTCTTAGTGATAACATTGTACATTTGCAGTGTTTTTACTAGCACTTTGAAAAATGAATGAATGAAATGAAAAAGCAAACATGTTTTTTACCCTTTATGAATCGCTGCTTGATGGTCTTTCTTGTTCTTTGCACCGATGGTTAAAAAACATAAAGCCAGGAAGCTCATGCTCATGCCAAAACAAACACAAAACACGGCTTTTTTACCCAATAGTTTCTCACAATTAACATTAGCTTGGTTCACCAGGGTGGGAAGCTGTGCAACACCTTTACAAAATCCAGGGATCTAAACAAACAGATTAACATGAATCAAACAGATCTAACGATTGTCAAATAATTCATTTACCTTTTTCTTATCATAAACGTAAACGAAACATTCAAACTGAATGTTTTTGGAAGACATGGCTCGTGTTTCATCTGCCCTAAAGTTCACGCTGCATTTCAAACCAAGCTAAGGTTTTATAGTGGACACATAATAGGTGCCAAAATTCCCTCACTGCGATTTAAATGTGATTCATGGAATTATGACTGAAGAAGTGCAAGCAATTGAGAGTGAAGTGATGCGTTTTTGCAAACAACGAGCTCTACGTGTTCATAAAGGACTAGGTTTTTCAATGGATTGACAACTTGATTGCTCACACTGGATAAAATCAGTGGTTCACTTGTATTATTTATGTTTCACATCCTGTCCTAATCTTTACTAAGCTTTGTATTGATATGAGCTGCTGAAATAGTTGCTGAATAACCTCTGTACCTTTTCAAGCTCACTCTGGATGCCAGGAAACAGCATGATGCCCGCAGTGATGCTGCCGATCAACAGGATTATGGCGTAAATGATGCGTGCTGACCTGCAACATTTGCTGCAGCACTTGCAACATGTGGGGCAACATGGGCAACATGGGCAGCATGTGCAGCATTTGCAGCAATTAAGGCAACAACTGCAACTGAGGCAACACATGCAACTGATGCAACTGCTGCAAGCTTTGAGACATTTGCCCAGCCCCATTGAACATCCTCCAAGACCAATGAAACAACCCAAGCCCCAGCTAATACAGCTGCTGCCCCAGCTAATACAGCTGCTAATACAGCTGCTGAAACAACTGCAACAGCTAATACAGCTGCTGAAACAACTGCAACAGCTAATACAGCTGCTGCAACAGTTCAGACAGCTGCTGCAACAGCAGCAACAGTTCAGACAGCTGCCGCAACAACTGCAACAATTCAGACAGCTGTCGCAGCAACTGCAACACGTTCCCTTGACCTGAAATACACACACAATAGACATAACTTAATGGAATCATTTGTCAAAAAACAGTTGCCTTTCTTAATGAATGTGATAAACAATGACTGACAAATGTATTAATAAAATATATGACCAAAAGTAAGTGGACGCTCCTACAAATGGTTAAATTCAGGTGTTTCACCTGCACCCATTAGTAACAAAAATAAATTGCATGCTTGTAACTTTGTGGCATGTATGGGTACAGCCTTTTTTCTGTTTTTCTGTGTTCCAGCACTGTGAACAATGTGAGACCTATATAGACATGATTTGATGAGCTTTGTGTGGATTAACTCCAGTGGTCTGCAGAAAGATCTAATCTCAACCCCCTAGAACACCTTGTGAGCCAGGACTTTTTGTCCAACATCAGTGTCTCCTTGAATAAGCACAAATATGTTTAAAAATCTTGGTGAAAACCTTCTGTTATAGATGTAAAGTGGAACCATCTTTATATAATTGTCTAGGGTAGTTTTGGTCCAACAAACTTGTGGTCAAGCGTCCACATACTTTTTGTGAATTATTAGTTTGACCAACACCTAGTTTAAAAACAAGGGTAATTAAATTTGACACCACATGGAGGAAGCTGAAAACAAAAATGCAGCACTGTTTCATCAGGGTGTGCACCACCCATCTCAGGCTGATCAGCTACAGCGCTTAGAAAAAATATTCAACAACCCACCCCCCACCCAATCACCACCACCCATTTCTTGCTGAAGGGCCCAAGTGTGGCAGCCCGGCAGATGTGGGGCTAGAACCAGCAACCTTCCGACTATCTAGTTCAGTAACCACTGAGCTACCACTGCCCACTTTTCACCTGCAAAAAGTTCTGTTTAGTACTTAGTTGTTCATCTCTTACAGTCAGTGACAACCACTGTGGAGGAGTGAAGTTATTCTACATTTCTACATGTTCTACTGTGTGTGTGTGTGTGTGCTGTCATTACCTCACTCTTCTGATGCATCTTATCCTCCCTGCACACAATAATGTGTTTTATTATTTTGTGTAGAAACTATACAGCCAAAAGTATCTAGACTCCCCTAATTGTTATTGTTGGCTGTGGCTAAAATGCCTGAACTTAATAATACGTCTACATTCTTTTGGCCATATAGTGTAGGTTTTTCATATATTCTTTAATATTTCATTATTCATTTATTAAAATTCTCTCATTAAAATAATCACTGAGAATGAGTTTTCTTCATCTGGATGCTTCATTATCTCATTATTTTAAATAACAGGAAACATCTGCAGAAAAGTGAAATTCCTCTCGCTCAGCTCAGGAGGATTGAGGAGAGTTGAGTGGTGCAAAGCTTCACTAAAGTCTTACTTAAAAAACGTCATGGCAGGAATAACAGAATGTAGGAGTTTCAAATGTTTAAAAAAAATAAAATTATAAAAATTATTACTACTATTATTATTTATTATTATAGTTAAACTTTGTTTTTGTTTCATTGTAGTTTTAACCTAATAGTTAGTTTAATGTCCTACATGTGCAGATTTATTAGGCTCACCTACCTTTCTGAAGAAGGTGGATTTTATCAGGAACCGTCGCTGCTGAGCACTGGAGTGGCAGCAGGATGGCTAGAAATAATGAAACTAAAATGCAAGCTCACAGCTTTTTATACACATCTGTCCTCCCCAGTGATCCATTCCTTTCCCTGTACGACAGCCAGTGTCGCTTCCTTCTTGTTTTGTAAAGTTTTTTTCTGATTCCTTGAAGCTCTTTTCCTCACCACGTCTTCACCCCTGTTAGAAAGTGTTCTTATAAAATTATGTCCTTCTCACGCTGTCTGAGTGCAACTGTTTTAAAATGAACTTCTTCATCTCTGGAGTTTTACCGCCCTTCATTTATTCATTCATTATCACTAACCACTTCATCCTGGTCAGGGTCACGGTGTGAAGCTAAACGCACATACTTTTGCTCATATAGTGTATTTGTTCAGTTCACTCATTTCAGTAACTCCTTAATACTGGTCAGGGTTGAGGTGGGTTTAGTACCAGAAACACTGGGTGTGACAGGGGGCCACTAATTTGCAGAGCATCACACACTCATCCAGTCACTCACTCACAACTAGGTGTAGTTTACACGACCATTCCGGCTACTGCATGTTTTTGTGAGGTAGAGGAAAAGCAGCTTGCTCAGTCTTAACAAAAAATCCACATGGAGAACATGTGAAACTCCTCACAGAGGAGGGGATTGAATTCATGTCTGCAGCACCTATTCTACTAGCTGCCACCCCAACGTCTTACCCTCTCCATGGTCCTGCACTGCAGACAGGCATTCATATCGTTAATTAGTTTATTTTAACAAACAGTGTTATTTTTGTCAGGGTCACAGTGGGTCCACTCTAAAGTCCCGGGTGTAGACCAGTTCCTACGATGGATGACACTGAACTAGTTTGTGGAACGTCCTGCTTGTAGGGTGCTTCGGAAATCCTGCAACACACCTTAAAAGATTGACACAGACAACCTGAGTAAATGATAAAAGCAAATAACCAATTTATTTATTCAGCTGAATGACCATTTTCTTAGTGCAAACTCTTACACAGGTTTTACAGAAGAGAAAAGGGCCCCCTGCTCCCCCCGCGACTCCTTCTTATACTCCTCTTTTCCAACCCCTTCTTGCAGCTGTCTAGCTCAAGGTCAGCTACTACAAAGACCTGTTCATCGTTCACAACAAACTTGCTTGTTAAGCAGGGAGTACGAGCTTGATATCCACTAAGGCCAGTATGTGCCAGCATGTCCTGAACTCAACCTAAGGTTGCAAACAATTACACTTGTGATTATTAGTGATGCTATTCTATCAAGAATATATGTTCACTAGTAAAATATAAATTTTTCCACCACAAGGGCTACAGGCATCAATTCCAGTGAAACCAAGCACTACCCCAATCAAACCAAAATTTTTACATGCTGTCTGTAAGTCCTCTTGCAGAAACACTAGTGCACAGTGAGGACTAACCATTTTACAAAACGAGGCAAAACACCTCATGTGAGTGAATGTGGTGTTTCTGTAGCTTATAAAGTATTTTTTAAAATCCCTTAACATTCAAATGTTAAGCTTTTTTCTAATGAAAATGTCCTGAAGAGTTCAGTGCAGTTTAATTAAGAGTATTAATGTAACTCATTTCACTTTCTGTTCAGTTATATAAAGTTAAACTGTGAAATAGTGGGATGGAGCTCTGTAGGAAACGTGCTGTCTGCAGCAGGATGGTACTTGTACTTCACAGTGATTTGGTACAATGGGTCAAAATACAAGAGCTTACTGTTTAATAAAACTGAACGCTTACTCACTTCATAGACGTTTCTGGAAAATACTTAACAAAGTTCACTGTCTTTTTAGCTTTGAAAATGTGGAATGATCCACCCCCACCCAGACATACTGTTATTCTTGTAGAAGTTCATTAGGAGCTTTAATCAAAGCTTTAAATCACACAGAACTCGACTCAGTGACTTGGATTTGTGCCTTGAAATCATTCTTTAACTCATGGGTTTAAAAGCTTGTTCATGAACAAATCTCGTTCCTGATTCCTGAGAACAGATCTTTGTGGTCACAGAAAATGAAGGTTGGGTATATATATCGTATGGTGGTGAAACTGGTGCCTTCCAGAAAGTGGACAAAATAATGATTTTACCAAAACGTTAAACTCCTAGACATGAAGTTGAATCTTGATGGTATTAGGGTTTTTTTTTCTTTTTCTCCCACTTTAGCGCATCCAATTTCTACTCGTCAATCATCCTCTCACTAACGCTGTTCCCTGCTCCTGATTGGGGAAGACGAGGCTGCTCCACGCCCCCTCCGACACGTGCGCAGCAATCGAACATCTTATCACCCACACTTGACGAGTACAGTGCTGTGTACGGAGAGCCACACCCTCTACCGCACTCCTTTCCCATCTCCGTGCAGGTGCCACCAACCAGCCAGCAGAGGTCGTAATCGCACTAGAGTCCCTATCCGACCCATATCTGAACAACAGGCCAGTCATTGTTTATGTGGCCGCTCAGCCTCAGCCGGCAGGCAGAGCCGAGATTTGATACGATGTATTCCAGATCTCAGCTGTGGTGAACAGCGTGTGTTTTTACCACTGCGCCACCTGAGCGGCTGTTGGTATTAGGTTTTTTAACAGAACACGTCAAAGTACTAATGTTTTTGTAATGGCTGAATTATACTCAAATTAAGCTTTTGGAATTTCAATAAGAACTCTAACAGTTCTGCTGAGTACAGTGGTAAAATCAACCAGATTTGTTTTAGGTCTGCTGATGGCCATTTTAGTCATCTTTGTAGAAAACCTCACGAAGTCACATTCATACAGGTTGTTTGGATGTAAAAGTAGTTTTTTTTTATTCAGCTTCAAGTGTAGGACATGACTAGTACTAGCAGCACGAATACTACAATCCCTGACCAAGCAAGGTCCATGAAGACACAGTTTGGTTTGAAGGAACTCCAGTGGCCTGCAGAGAACCCAAACTAAACCTTACTGAACATCTTTACGATGAAGTAGAACGTTAAGTGTGGGTGAGGCCTCATCCAGCTTTAGTGTCTGATTTCACAAAAGCTCTTTTGACTGAATTAGCTTTTGGAAAGTTACCACATTCCAAAATATTGTTTATGTGATAGGAGGGTGGGGGTGCTAAAATTCTTGGCATTATAACTTACATTCACAATAAATGCAGTACTGTTCTGACTGTTAATCTAAATACTTTCACTTTCTGTTTTTCGATTTCCTGTAATATTGCAGAATGTTTCACAACAGAATGAGACAGTAATGAGGTGTAACGGGCTAAAATGGTCCAAATGCCACAACCTGCTGTTTATTAAACCCACTATAGACGATGATATGAATATGTGAATATTTACTGTTGATTTCACAGCAATAAAAAAAGAATTAAACATATAAAGTTGAATCGTGGACATTTTCACAAAGAACAGAACACAATTCTATAAATATTAAAATATATGTTAATACAAATATTGTTGCAAAGCTGAGGATTGTGACATTAGCATTTTTTTGTGTTTTGTGTTTTTAAATCTTTAAGTTTCTGGTCTTGTCCCAGTGTGCTGCCGTATGTTTTTATTCAGCTCAGACTTCCCTGTCTGATGGACATGCTTCTGCTGACCAGTGGCCATCGGTCAAAGGTTTATTCAGCAGTCAAATTGTGATTAGTAAATGTTTAAAGATTCAAACCAGTTCTGGATTGATTAAGTGTTTTTAACAGAGCGTTTATAAAGGAACTCTCTCACTGTTCATCCTTATCGCCCGGCGCCACGGCTTCCATGCATTTTTGGAGATACTTTGACCAAGTCTGGCCAAATAACCCTCAAAGTCACTCAGGTCTTTATGTCAATCAGACCTGCTGCATTTTTTCTTCTTTAAAGTTTTCCACCCTGATTTATAAATCTGTCTGCAAGATGTTGGAGTGTGTCTGTGTGAATTTGTGCCCATTTGCGAGGTCAGGCACCAATGTTTGATGAGAAAATGAGGCCTGGCTTGTTATTATTGTTCCACTTTATCCCAAAACTGTTCCGTTGTTTTGGAGTCGGGGATCTGTGCAAACCATGAGTTGTTTAATCATGTCTTTATTTACCTTTGTAAAGGGCCTTCCCCAAACTGTTGCCATAATGTTTTAATCATATAAATTATTTTATAGAATTAAATGATTTCATGAGTCTGCTAGTAATTAATGTGGCTGAAACACCTAAACTCAGAGATTAGAAAGGGTGTCTACATATTTTTGAAACCTTTTTAAAATAGTGATGAACACGTCTTAGCTCAGATCGAGATGACTTTATTGTTCTTTAAAGTTTAAATTATGTGGCTAAAATAATTGATCATACTGTAGTCTTCATCTTGGCTTTGATCTTTAGCTGGTCTGTCAGTCAGTACTGAGGATGATGGATTCAGTCCAGAGGGCACAAACCAAATCATCATAATCGACTCTCTTTATGGTGAACTCGTAACGTCGTTTAGGCATCAAGTGGGTGATTTTTAAACAGTAGCTTGTGCAGATTGTCGTGGACCCCTGCGTCACCTCCTCTTGGTTCACTGACTGCAAGAGTTTGTATTTAAGCTCGAATTGTTCTCCTGGTTCGTGCTGCTGCTGTCCTTCTATGTACCAGTGAAGAACCACAGAATCCGAGTAAACTTTAGTCAGAGTTTTGTTAAAAACGACTGGCAGCTTGACGCTCAGCGCTGTTTTAATATGTGGCACTTTGTGACCTTCTGTGGCTGAGATCAGCTGATGTTTGAGATCCAGCTGCCCTGGAATTATCACAGACTCAAAGTCTGAAGCAGCTTGAAGAAGGCTGGTTATCTTATCCTGAACAGCAGCTTCCTCAATCAGAGGATCTTTACCATCCAAGAAGGCCTCCAGTTCATCTCGGACCCTGCCGAGCTCGTCGTAAAGCTCCTCGAGCAGTGCCAGCTGGACCTCGACGTGGCTTTTTCCAAACCTCTTCATGCGCTGATACCGAAACGGGTCGATGAAGTGCAGAAGGGCCGAGTTGGAGACGTAGCTCTCACCGGGCTGAGGAGGATCCTGACAGGTCATTTGGATGTAGAAGGAGCTCTTACTGAGGATCTCCAGTTTGTTCTTGTAGGACTGGAGCACAACAGGAGACACTTTTGTGCTGAGCAGGTCCATTACGTGCTGCCTGAGTTTGGAAGACGCTTGCCACGTGTCGGCCTGAGACGTGGAGGTGCCGTCGTTGTCGCCCGATGGAAATCTAGAGCGGGTCATCACTGGATGTGCTGAGGAATCGACGTCCAGCGAGTTCATTTTTCTTTTCATACCTAAAAGAAACAGATCAGTTGGTCCTGCTAGAGGGTTAAAGTTCTAACTAAAACCAGCTTCCATCACTCCACAGACTAGACGTGTGGTCAGACCTGAACTGGTTATTCAATTAAGATGAATCGATATTCACTTTAAACAGCAGAGGCGGCTGCTGCTATATATATTTTTTACACTAAAAGGGAAGCGTGCAGCATTGTTTTGCAAAGTTTGTACCTACCTCAGAAATAAAAGATAAATAAAAGATAAGCGCAAATACAGGATTTTATTTTCTTTTAAAAACAAATAATAAAAGGAAACTTTGTCATAATTTGTCTTCAGTTTCATTTCGTTTAAAAAATAGGAAAAAATCGTATCATGAACCCAGTATCGTGAATCGTATCGCATTGTGGGTAAAGTGTATCGTTACATCCCTATTATCTATTTATTCTGGGATGTGTTACTGCAAAACCGGACTCACTGCGACTTTGACCAGAATAAATTGGTGGTAAAAACAAAAATGAAAACAAAATACATACAGTAAACATCAGAACCTTTTGTTTTTTTCATCCCTACTGACCATGTTTCATAATAAGAACAAAATTAATATAAATGTCAGTTTAGTGAATTGATTTTATAAGTATAAATCTAATTTTTATATGAAATAATTAACCAAGTTCTCCTACCTGCTTCATCCGTCTGGGTTTTTTTTTTTTTTTCAGGTTTGTTTTTGAAGTTGTTATTAGTGTAACCATGGAGACACAATTCATCTTAAACTGTGTCTGGATTCTAATGTCACACAATCTGTATAAACACTGTTTTATTTGTTTTATTGTTGAGTTTCTTTACTGTTATATTGATTGAGGTTTTATTTTTTTAGATTATTATTATTTACATAAATGCAGTAAATGTTCTTATACTGCTGATCAGTCCAAACAGAATGAAGCGTGATGAGCGATGACCAAACTGTCTCTTATTAATAACCAGGTCATGTGTTCTGTTCATCTGTGATATTAAAAGTGTTTCAGGTTTCCTTCCACTTTTCTGAGAACATGCAGAGGATGCATTTGCGGTTTTAAATACCCCCCCCCCCCTCCCGTGGTAAGTACAGGGGTGAGTGTGTGTTGTCCTGTATTACTGCCATGCGCACTGTGTTTTTAGATGGCACTGGACTGGACCCACCATAAACCTGACCAGGCTGAAGCAGTAACAAAAAATGATGGGATGCACCTCAGTAACTGCAACCCTGACTGAATTCCACTAGATGGCAGTAGAACGTTTATACTGAGAGTGAACTGTAGCGTACTGTCTGATACACAGTCTGTATGACCAAAAGTATGAGGACGGCTCTCCATGAGCTTGTTGGCCATCCCAAAACCTTTAGCATTTATATATAGGCCCGCTCATGATGGTGGTGGAGTCTCTATTGCTTCAAAATCTTACAATCATCTTCTGTGGTGGAGTGACCACTCCCATCAGGATTAAAATGCTTCACCATATTGATCCAGTGATCAGACGGAATATGTTTGAATTGATGTTTAGTGACCCTGTTCATTAACGAGACAAATAAGTCCATCCCATGCCAACTAAATGCCCACATATGTAGCATATCTGAGATGTAGGACCTCCTGTCTCTCCTATTGTTTTACATTAATATGTAAATGTGGTTTCCGGGGGCCTTGGCTGTACATGAGGTGTTTAACATGTTCTCCTCTTTCCTTTGGGTGCTCTGGTTTTCTAACATCCCTTAAAAAATATGAAGAAAATTCTCTACAGTAAATTGTCCCTTTGTGAGTAAAAGATTGTGAGCCCTGACCGGAGAGTATTTCTTCCTTGTATGTGGTCTTCACAGCAACCTTGACCAGGATAGAGTGGTTAGTAATAAATGAATGAAGAAGTGGATGAACCGCAGTGCTGTTGCGACCTCATCCTGAAGGTCCTTTTTCTACCGATTAAGTCACGGCGGTCTGAAACGATATCAGCGGCTAATCCAATCGGAGCCCTCGCCTCGGACACACACTTCAGCCCTTCTAAGTGGCAATATTCGTTTCATGTGATTGGATCTATTTTTGGAGCGCGTATGAGGCTAATACCGTCCCGCGGCCCGTCCTTCAGACCACCGAAACAAAATCTGAGCTCTTGGAAGAACATGGAGTCCACATAAAATGTCCCTTCATCTTTCCAAGCTGGGGTGGGAACGGAGGGTTCGGGTGGTGTCCAGATACTTTCAGCAGATGCCAAGTGAGTGTTTGTACAAATGTGCCTCATCAATCATTTATAAAAATGTGAAGCATAAGGAGGGAGTTTAGGATTTACTTGCTGACTTGGGTTTCAGAACACAGACCGGTGCTCTGCAGGTCCTGAACCTTCTTAATATCTGGAGCTGCTGGATCCAAACCTGTGTTTGGTATATAACATTGTATCTGGAGAACTAGAGAGTGTTTTGTTTGACTGTGTCTGAGGGAGGGAAGGCTGGATTGGGAGTTACCGCCTTGCTACAACAACAGCGAATCCTACTGTCTGGCGTTGGAGTTCTACAGGGAGCGTCGCGTGTTTCTCCAGCTTGTGTGTTTACGTCTATTAGAACACAGAACAGACACACAGTCATGACATGATAAATGAAGTGCTCTAAACATTACATACACTACGTGGCCAAAAGTATTTGGACACCATAATCCTATTTCAAAAACAAACTTTATTAAAACAGACCGATGTCTATGTAGCTAAAGCAGCAGCTTCGGCCTCAAAGTATGTCTGTGTGTGGAAATTTGTGCCCGTTTAGTCAAAATATGAACGCTTTTGTATATATCAAGCTAGGCACTGATGTTTCTCAGTTGATGTTCCAGTTCATCCCAGAGCTGTTGAGTGGGGCTGAGGTCAGGTACAGGACACCGGAGCTTTTCATCATGTCTGTATAGAGCTTGCTCATGCTGGATCAGGCAAGGGCCTTCCCTAAAATGATGCTGCACAGTTGGAGGTATGTTATTTCCTTTATATGATTGATTTATTACACCTGTTGTGACTGAAACACATGAATTCATTAGAAGGGGCGTCCCAATACTTAATCATGTATTAATTAATCATGGGTAGCGTACCTCCGGACCGGGCCACACCTGTAACGATGACGTTCTGCCGTGTTCACAAACAAAAACGCCGGTACATGCAGACATTACAGATGCTTATTACAGAAGCTGTGAAAGGCGCTGATTTACAGCTGGGCACTGCCAGCATGTTTCATATTGCATGGCAAGGCTTGTCATGTGTCCCTTCTTTGGACTGAACATATGTGCCTTCATAAATCTGCACAGACTGATGATTTAATTCCAGTCAAATACTGAGAGCACTAACCTCATTTGCTTTAATATGAAGTTTTAATGATACAAGTTGCTTCCAGAACGTTTCATAGCTCTTCCCAGACATGATTGAACTTTATTAGCTCATGTTGAGTTTTGTAAGATACTGGGTGGTTTTAGGGTGACTGCTCGACTTGAGCTAAATTGGCTCAGTGATAAATGGTTCATCTAGTTCAGGGTTTGGGTGAAGACCCGTAGGAGGGTCGCGAGCCAAAACAAATTGATTGCAAAAATATAATTATAATTAAATCAACTTGTGTGCGAACCCCCCTTGTCGGCGCTTTATGCTACATCTTGTTTTGGTTACATTCATGACAGAAACGGTAGTTACTCATTACACAAGGTTATATCAAACACAGTCATGGACAATTTAGTCTCTCTATTTGTCTTTGGACTGTGGGAGGAAACCGGAGCACCCGGAGTAAACCCACGCAGACACTGGGAGAACTTGCAAACTCCACACAGAAAGGACCCGGACCGCCCCACCTGGGATCGAACCCAGGACCTTCTTGCTGTGAGGCGACAGTGCTACCCACCGAGCCACCGTGCCGCCCTCTACGTCTTGTAAACCACAGAGAGACCAGATTATACACAAAAGGTGGGTCGCTTGAAAAAAAGTTTGGAAAACCCTGATCTAGTTGAGTTAAGTGACAAAAGCCAAATTACTGCGACGTTTCCATTGTAAAATCTCCTGTTTTGTTTAACACTGTGGAGACTGGTGGATGTGCCTGCAGGAGGGATGGTTGACTCACAGATAGCATTGCGTGACTCTCCATATGCAATACAGTTCTCTGAGAAGTGGTTGGCGACTGCCGCTTGTCGGAGAGGGCACATGATAGCCTGCGACTCTTCTCGGTCAGAGCAGTGGATGGTGAGCAGAGCTTTGTGAGCCAGACCTTCTTGACCAACATTAGAGCCCTATGACACAACTGCTCTTTTACCTGAACGGGCACTCCAAACTGTTGTGGAAATACCTCCCAAAAAAGTGGAGGCTGTTACAGCTACAAAAAATCGCGCATGATTTTGAAACGGACTATAGATTAAACTCATGGTTATTAATCATTTCAGGGTCCAACTGTTCTTTTAGCACTTTGAATTAATGCACCGAAGACAAGGTCTCCTTCTGACCTTGCTCCCTCCCCAGGGTGATGCTGGTGGGAACTTTTGGACTGGCAACCAGAGCCGGCCAGACAGGTTGGTGAAACCCAAGCAGTCCCTTTACCAGTCTTAAAAATGTGCCATTCTCATATTCTCTGTCTGGAGGGGAGGGAAGTTTCCGATACGTGTGTGTGTGTGTGTGTGTGTGTGTGTGTGTTTGACAGTTATGTCCTCTCAGCAGTACCACGAGGAAAGGTGTTGTGAAGGAATGAGGGTAACATGATCCCTCTGTAGATTAGAATGTGACATGGCCTGATTGGATGATGATAAGCATTGATGACCAACAGATCACATTAGAATTACGGTAATTACATAATTTTATAATTATAAAGCAAATTTGTTCTCAAATATTTTTCCTCTGGGCTGCAGCATAGAAACAAAAATCAGACCCCATGAACCACAGGTTGCTTTGAACTTCATTTTCACTTAACTAAATATTTATCAAGGTCGTAACCATGAATTGAACATGGGATGAGGGACCAAATCTATGGATCTGTGGATCCCTTGACTGCATGTATTTGATTCTAAAGTTTTCAGCCGTGTGACAATCCTTCACTGAAATGTGTCCCCCCCCCCTTCAGTGACTTGCTTCTGCTGTCTGGTCGAGGTGTGAAATTTGTTAAACCAGCTGTGGAGAAAATCTTAAACTACAGCCAGGCTGCCTAGGTCAGGCTGCCCGTCTAACCCTGACGGTTTGGGTGCTGAATACTTTTTCAGGTCACTGTAAGTGTGTTGTCAATGTGAGAATAATTGGGCTGGTTTTGATGGGCTTGAGGAAGTGTAAGAAAAAGGATAGCCCAGCGAGTGTACAGTGCATCTGCAGGTCAGGCAGCTGGTGTAGGCGTGTGCCAACTCATTTATCAACTGGTTTGTTGGAGCGCTGCTCGGATTTCAGAGGTTTCCAAGCCGGGACAATGGCCAGGTCTAAAAATAGGCACCCGAACGGAGGAGGGTTTTCGACTCGCCTTGTTGTTTGGCTGCATGCGTGCACGTATGTAGCGCGTGTCAGAGCACAGATTCGATCATATGAGCAATAAGTCATGCCACATACAATAAAGTACCGGATCATCCACTTACACGCGATAAACATAAACGTGCAGCCACTGAAAATAACACGGCTGGTTTGGTCCATCACATCGCTGTACGTGACATGCTTACGGAAAAGGACATCAAGGATTATCATAACTTTAACCTAAGCCTGAATAAACAGGCTAACCTTACGCTAAGCATCCACACATCTACTTTTTCTTCATCTGCAAAATTAAAAAAGACACCAGATGATCAGTCTGCAGTAAAATGAGCTCCTCCAAAAACTGGCTGATTACAGACAGCTCACTGGGAACGACCTAAACCTAAATGGAATCTTGTGCGTGGAGGTACCAACCTCGTATTGTTAGAATTAGTTTGGACCCAGAACTAAACCATCAATCGTCTGTGAATGAAATAAACTAAAGCGGCTGAAACCACTAAACACAGAGCCAACAATGCAAATCCTACATGATTTAGAGCAGTGCTAGCTTAGCAGCTAAGATACTAGACTAGATCAGAAGGTCACTGGTTCAAGCCCAAACCACCACCAGGTTGTTAATGTTCGCACTAAGCAAGATCTAAGATCTTTAGCTCTCAGTGGCTTGGATTGAATTCTGACAGTTGTAAATGCGTAAATGTACATGTTTAATTCCTCCACAACATCTTCTGCTGAATGTCAGTTTGAAAGTCAGATTAAAGTGAGGAGCTACGGAGGTGTCTTAGTGGCCTGCTGATCAGTTTGGGGTGTAAAGATCCGGGCTGATGTAAAGTTTTGTAAACTGTTGAATTACACATATACAGTATACATTTATATTTATATTTATTTTAGCTGTTCTTCTGCTATCTGAATCAGTCTTGTTAGGAAAACTGAGATTTTAGCTCCCATTTGGCGCCTGACGACGCAAAATAGCCCGTCAGGTGAACAGATTTAAGGTCTGTGCAAACTTTTGGTGGATGCATTTCATTTATTTTATGTAACTGATTTTTTACATGGGTGGCACAGGGGTGTAGTGGGGAGCACTGTTGCCTGACAGCGAGAAGGACCTGGGTTCAATTCCCCAGAATCCCTTCAGTATAGAGTTTCTGTGTAGAGTTTGCATGCCTGGGTGCTCTGGTTTCCTCCCACACGTCCGAAGACATGCAGTCAGGCAAACTGGAGCAAATCTGAGATAGGCTGGCGGCATCTTCGGAGTGTTTCCTATTTTTCGCCCAATAAAATTGGCCCTACCCAGTAAAACAGACAATTAATTCATACATTTATACACCTTTAAGCAAAGAGTGTAGTTGAAACACATGGATCAGTGATTTGAAGGCCCAGACAGCAGCTCTGGTTTCTAATTCAGTGGTGCAGAAAGTTCTGTAACGTCATTTACGATGGTGGCATGGCCTCTTATTTCTTCATTACTGATTATGATTGACTACAGTGGTTGACTTATTTGTGCTCATTTAAGTAGGTCTAGTGTAACTGCACCCAATCAAACGTCCATAGAACAGTATGTCCAAGGTTGGCAGGAACACCAAAACTGCCACTTTGTGCTAAGATAAGATTTGTCAGAATGGTCACATTGGTCACACAGCTGTAATTGAAGAACCACCAAAAAGCCAGATCTGTCAATAACTAAACCCACTGTAACAGTTTGCCATCATCGGTGTGCGGAGTATTTGCACAATTTGCTGCATCTCACCAGGATGTTCTGTGTAATCTGGTAAGTACGATGAGCTCTGTGTTGCTGCTGCTACAGTAGTACTTAGCATAGCGTTATGCTATCAGAGTAAGTGTTTATGAAGTGTGCAGTCTAGTGTTTCTTGGATTAACCATCATTTATGCAAGATCTTCTGTCATAAGCATCTACTAGGACTAACCAATCCACTCCACAGACATGGGGGTTCAGAGGAATGCTGGGCTGCATTTTATGGTGGGACAAATAACTGAACAATGGAACTTCTCTGGATGTTCCCATACACAAACCCTAAAAGGTGGGATGTTGGATTTTTTTTTTAAATCTTCCATTTCTATAAAGAATAAAGTGAGAAACTGGAGATTGATTGAAGGGTCTTGCTCAAGGGCCCAACCGTGGCTACATGGCAGAGCCAGGATTTAAACTCACATACAACATACAATGACAAATGCAACCCTGGAAAGTGAGCATCAAATACCTTTTAGGAAGTTTAATATTAATAGGACCAGTTACATTTTGTTCCTGAGAATCTCCAGTGGTGCCGATAATTCTAGTAGAAATATAATAATGTCAGTAGGACTCATGTTGCTGTGCAGCACCAGCACCATCCAGTTCACTCTACCTTAAGAATAAACACCTGTAGTGTTTAATGAACAGTGTTGGCGTGTGTTCAAAGGTCCTGTATAAACACTACAGGTGTTAAATACACACTCGAGTTTGCTGTGTGGGGACGTCGAGACCCTCCGGGCGATCGAACCCTGTACTCAGCAGAAGCAAAGCCAAGGCTGGCTCAGCTGTTCAGGAGCTGCAGTGAAATTTCATATCGTCCTTTTCCAGTTCGCTGCTCGGTCTGAGCACACGAGATATCTTGCCTCACGCCTCCTGCCCGGCACCCTCGCTCGCCCGTGTTTTCCATTCCGCCTGCCAAGGACTGAGTAAGAAATGTGGAGGACTCGGGCATGATCTGACTGGCACCCGATCCATCTAACGAGATTAAAAGTCTGGATGAACTTGTGAGGGATTTCGGCTTAAACCTAAATGGAAACAAAGTCTTACTAGGGAGGGAACAAAGCTTTAAATAGGATCACTAATCAGTTCACTAGATGGACAAAAGTATTGAGGCCTCCCTTCCAATTAATGAACACAATTGCTAACAGCAAACAACATAACTAATTGCTTACAAGTGTGCAACAACAGTTAAAGGAAGGCCCTTTCCTGTTCCAGCATGACTGCACAGAGCCCTGACCTCAGCCCCACTCAACAGCTCTGGAATGAACCGGAACATTGACTGATCAATCAGCACTCAGCCATTCAAATGCTGTCATTGTTTGACTGAACAGGCACAAATTCCCACACACAGACGGTCTTCAAAGTCTTGCGAGAAGCCTTTACAGAAGAGTGGTTGTTGTTCTACCTGAAAAGATCACATAGAGGTCACTCTGTTCTAATACCGTTTGTTTTTAAAACAGGACGTCCGACAGGCCCGGTCTAGATTCTGGAAGTTGCTGTTACAGTTGTGAGAAGGTAGAAGAACTTCATCCAGTCTTCTTTTCCTTAGACACAACCTGTTGTGTCCATTAAGCATTCTGGCCAAGTCACTGGCACTGCAAACTTGGCTCTCAGTGATGGTCCAAGTAGAATTTAGTGTTAAGATTATTCCTAATCCAGATAAAACACACCACAGAAATAAACGTGTTGTACCAGTGAGGTTTATCAAATAGCTTTCCATAGAAATATACATTAAAATACTCAAAATACAAACTCGAGACTTACTCGAGACGTACACACTCGTATATCAAACATCATCATACATCATCAAACATCCACAATCAAGCAAAACAGTTTCTCTCTTTACAGAATGCTGCATCAAATGCTCATAGCTGCTCGTTTTACACGTTTCAGTACACAGTCCCCATTTAAATATCAGTCCATCCAGCTGACATGTTTTTAGGAGGTGGTTCAATATTCTTTCCATTTTGAATACTATATTTTGTAATTAATTACTTCAGTCTATACGTCAAAACTGTTCATATAGGAAAATGTATGTTTTTATGACATTTACTGATGCTTAATGCTGAATTTTGAAATCACTTGTGTTTAATGTTCTATTAGTTTCACATGAATCCTATTTTTAGGAGAAGCAGAGATTGGTACCAGGACTTCATCCCGGCTTGTAAACTTCTATCACAATGATTTGGCCTCTGCATATAGCTGCAAAAGATGCTTTGCTGTGCATTCAGTACTAATTCCCTAATACAATCCTACAGAAATATTACAGACTAGGAAACAGCAGCCTTCAACTAAAACCTTCAGTTTGTCTACGACAAAAGACGGCTTTTCTGCTTTGTAAGTCACCATGTTTTCATGCTCAGTCATTACAACACACGGTCTGTATTTCAGCTCTAAATGTGAATAATTTGCTAATCGGTTTTCCAAAACAGGCCGAAGTGTTTGCCTTGGTCTTTTGGGTCCAACTGAAACAGGTTTAGACATCACGTCAGCTGGACATCACGTCGGCCAAACAGCATTGTAGAAATGACTTTTTCTCTTTAAAATCTACAGAAAAGCATTCACAGAATATACACACGATCAGCCATAACATTAAAACCACCTCCTTGTTTCTACACTCACTGTCCATTTTATCAGCTCCACTTACCATATAGAAGCACTTTGTAGTTCTACAATTACTGACTGTAGTCCATCTGTTTCACTACATGCTTTGTTAGCTCCTTTCACCCTGTTCTTCAATGGTCAGGACCCCCACAGAGCAGGTATTATTTAGGTGGTGGATGATTCTCAGCACTGCAGTGACACTGACATGGTGGTGGTGTGTTAGTGTGTGTTGTGCTGGTATGAGTGGATCAGACACAGCAGCACTGCTGGAGTTTTTAAATACCGTGTCCACTCACTGTCCACTCTATTAGACACTCCTACCTAGTCGGTCCACCTTGTAGATGTAAAGTCAGTGTCACTGCAGTGCTGAGAATCATCCACCGCCTAAATAATACCTGCTCTGTGGTGGTCCTGTGGGGGTCCTGACCATTGAAGAACAGCATGAAAAGGGGGTAACAAAGTATGTAGAGAAACAAATGGACTACAGTCAGTAATTGTAGAACTACAAAGTGCGTCTATATGGTAAGTGGAGCTGATAAAATGGACAGTGAGTGTGGTTCTAATGAACAAGGAGGTAGTTCTAATGTTATGGCTGATCAGTGTAGAAATATATTTGCATAGCAATGAAGGCAAACCGGAAACACACACACACAATAAATTTGTAGAAAATCCTGTCCATCTTAATCCAACATATAAATCCTAAAATATTTATTTTTCCGTCCATAAAACGATGCAGTACAGCACAAACAGGAAAGTCACGTTCATCAGAACGCCAGTCTGTAAGGGTTTGGTGAAAACGCTGAGAAAGTGACGAAGCAGGGATATTGTGGATTCGGCAGGTCTGTCCCCTTATTCCTATCCATGGTCTGGTCCTCCTATCACATTTTTTCCAACTTAGAATGGAAGTGTATCCATAAAAATCTTTTCTACGATGGGTGGTGGAGGCACCAGGTCTTCCAGCTTCAGGTAGAAGATGCGCTGGAGTCCCTGAGTGCACAAAGTCCTGAGTTCTGGCAGCTTGCTTAGTAAACGAGAGAGACTGGGATGAGATCTGCTGTGGTCTGCACTGCTGCTGGTGATGTGATTCCTTAGACTGGAGATCAAGCGGTTTTGAAGCTCTTCCACACGCTTCGGTTCTTTTAGACCATGCCGGTCTGGAGACAAGAGTGAGAAATCAAGTGTTAAACAAGGGACTCGAAGAAACGAAGGTCTTACAAACCAGGGTCACGAAACCAGTTACAGATAAAGAAACCAGCCAGAATGTGTCTGTGATTATAAACCATGTTAATTTGATTCAATAAAATCTGAGGGGATTTTATTCAGTTATTTTAACTTCAGGAACCTTTACGACAAGCATCTCATAACCATACTCATAACCAAGGAACAAAGGACTGGACTTCCTCTGTTTTGAAACTATTGTGTGGCAATTTGAAGGACTGTCTCCCAATAAAAGGTCACTGTGGCTCTGCTTTGGTAAATGTAGGGGTCAAAATTTGAACACATTTGAATTCTACATTAAGTTCTGCCTTCAAATCCCAATGAAATGTAATTTTTACTCATAATTAATTACATTTTTGTCTCATGACCAAAGCCCTGGCAGGAGGGAACATTTTCAAGACTCCTTCATGTCTCTGTATATTACAAGACCGACACAGCAACTGTAGTACTTAGATTCCTAACCTGTGATGATGACTAGTGCTGCCAAGCAGGAGAACAATGTTACATCCAAGCTCATGCGATGGAGACTCTGGGAGAAGTCCATGATAGAATCGATCCAATCACCAAACCCTGGCACGCACTGCATGCGATGCAGCACCACACCATTACAGAAGATCAGTTTGTCTTCTTCGGGGTTTGATCTGCAACGGGATGATGAGAACATCTGTAGATTAAACATCTGGTTATTAATTATAAATGAAGATCTTTGAATAGGTGAAGTGGACTCTTTTACCTGAAAGCTAATCTTAGTATGAAGAGTTCAACAAATGCTGACTCTAGCAGAAGCTCCTGGTCCTCGCGGCAGAAACTGCAGAACCCAGGAAGAGCCTCAGCCCATTTCTGTAAAACCTCCATGGTCCCAGTAAGAAGATCATAAAACTGTTTGATGTCGTTGGCGTTGACTTTTTCAGGCCTGCTTTTCACATCTTTCTGATACTGAAGGAGAAGAATAAATGTAGTATGTGGAATAAATGGAAACTACTTCAGATTTATCACTGAGGTCTTTTTTAATCTGTTTGTTGTATGGAAATACTGTTGTCTTACCTTGGAGTAGTCAAGGCTTCCCAGCGCAGGATTGGAATCAATATGAGCCCTGACGAGAGAGGCAGTAAGATTTACAGGTGTTGTACTGTCTGGAAGATTCTTAGGCTTGGATGGAAGACGCCCTCTTCGGCCTTTTAGACTGTCCGTTCGTACCACTAACATGGTTGGAAAAAAGACTTCAGTACCAGATATTCAAACACAGAATGTTTACAAGCCAGTTAACACGCAATGTCACTCCATGTTTACCTTCCTTGACCATTCCTACTGCAAGGCACTTCTGAAAACGGCAGAACTGGCACCGGTTGCGCCGTCGCTTGTCAACCGGGCATTCCTTATTGGCGAGGCAGACATATTTAGCGTTTTTCTGGACAGTCCTCTGTAAAAGAACCAACAGTGACGTTTATAGACACAGATCAATCCTTGAAGGATACTCAAGTCTGAGAATTAATCACAGGTTTTTGAAAATCACCTTGAAAAACCCTTTGCACCCTTCGCAGGTTCGAACCCCATAGTGCTGACAAGATGCGTTGTCCCCACAAACTGCACAGTGGCCTTCGTGAGGACTCTTTGGTTTATAAGATGACAGAGACTCGACCCTCTCCTCTTTCAAAACTGGACTGCCCAAGCACCCGTGATCCAGGTCCAGAGCCTGGAAATGCAATGGAGATGCGTTGTGAAGTTGCGATGCCTGAACGAAAGCATCGTCCTCGCCAAGTTGTAGCTGGTGATCCCTAAGTGGCGACTGCTGCTCAAGTGGAGTGTTGAAAGTAAAAAATGACGGCTGAGGATGTAGTCCGTTGATGTCTGATGGCCAGGAAGAAAAAGGACTGAAGGCACTTTCCCAGGCTGAAGCTGCGTGGCTGTGGAACCCCGGGGTAGACGGAGAGGGCGCTCCTGAAAGAGGGCTTTGATAATAGTCGGAGCCACAGGAGGACATCGTTTCATCCAGGCAACTGAGTGCGAAAGGACCTGGGTAGCAGCCGTACACCTGGATATCATCCAGCTTTACAGGAGACTGATGTGGGCTTGAACCTTCCAGTAGGAAACTGTGAATGTCACTGGGAGTGTTGGTGTTCATAGCAGCTGATACAGAGGCAGTAAACTGGCAGGAGAAGATGTCCAGCTCGCCCGATGACTGGCTCCCCACCAGAGTATTGATGCTGGGCAGTGACGATGGAGACAGCTGCTCTCTCTGGACACTTAAGTCCACGCTTAGCTTGTTGGAGAGTCCTGAGCTCAAGAAATCAGGGTTGAAACAGTTGCTTTCGTAACCTCCATACTGTGTCTCAACACAAGGCATCGCTGCAGCTGCAAACAAAGAATGATAAATTAGGACTGCGTGTCGTTACAATAAACCTTTACTAACACTTGCCAAGACGGTCTGTCAGCGCCGAACCAGTTCACAGGTGCACAAGTCCATAAGTCATGTGGAAGTGCTACTTTATAAGCATCTTAGCACCTCTCTGCTAACTTTGAGACTTCTGGTGTGCACTTTCAGACCTCACCTAAATTCCAAGAATGGCTTAACGAGGGGGCACTCTGTGTAAACGATCGTCATGATGAAGGAAGGTTCATTACCAGCCCACAATAGTCCTGCCCATGGTCCTGTGACTCACCACATATGTGAGAGTTGGGTTTCCGATGCAGGCCATCAATACAGAGGGGGTTGAGTTTGGGTACATTTACACAGAAAGGCCTTGTTCTTTTGGTTACTGAGTAATTTGTGTATTATTAAAGATACCTAATGCACATTTTGAGCTCTGGGTTGCACTGTAGATCATCATAACATTAGCCCACCACCCCACCCATAAATCCCCTGTACGCTCTGTACCCTGAATATAAGCTGCGTAGTAGTGATATTATGCATCCTAAAAATAACAAATATAAACCAAACAGGGTTTTTTTTCCATCCTTCTATTGGTGGCCTTTAGCCGGGCCTTGCAGTGACTCTCACACTGTGAGATTTTGATCCAACGTTTCTTACACTGCTTGCTTGTTTGTTGGCTGTTTTTGGTGACAGCAGCAGTAAATCAGCCGCCGGTGAGATGTAGACATGAGAGATCGTCTCTGCTGAGCACCAAGATCTGTTTTTTGTATCTCATATATGTTCATTAACTGTGTAATAGTTATTAAAATGGTCTACTGCATGATGCAGAGGTCTAACGCCCTTACCCACCAATGCTGAGATCTTGAGCTCTCTGCTTGTGAAACTATTGGCTGTGTCTGAGGGAGGACGGTATATAGGGTTCCTCTCTGCTGCTGCAAATGCGACCTCTTCTGTCTTCTCACGGCACCTGGCCGAGGGACGGGGAACTGACAGAGCGGCATGGCGTGTCTCCCTGTACGCGAAAAGGCTGTTTAGGAAGCTTTGACTCTGGCAGGTAAAAAGAAGTGGCCAGCGGCTGCATTTTTGATAGTCTGTGGTGTTCCTTGGTCTGAGCAAGCAGCAGAGGGATTTTAATCAGGGGAATTAGATTAGATTTGATTTTTATGGTCACCCCTGTCCAGTTGTGTGAACTACAAGGTTGCATGTATTTATTATTATTATCATTATTTCTTATGTAACGTGTCCTTACACGAGGACTGTGGGACATCACAAGGACAGATGATTGTTTAAATAAATATATTATAATTAGAACTGGATTTCGGTCACAGTCTGACCTATTTATGTTGCAGAATGTCAGCAGGCTTTTGACCTCTAAGGAGGACACTCGTACAGCATGACCAGCGAACATAAACTGATCGCACATAACCACATATAAAAACTGTGGAGCCGTGCCAAGAAGATATACGATATTCTTACGCTGCCATATTTGGGGTAGTGCTCACAAAGTACACTGTATGAACAAAGCCATGTGGACACCTGATCATGAGCTCGTTGGACATTTGATTCCTAAATCATGGGTGTTAATATGTAGAAGGGTAGCTGTAATATCCTTCACTCTTCTGAGATGTATTTCCCGTGATTCTGGAGTGAGTTTGGTGTTGGACGAGAAGAACTGGTGTGCAATTAGTGTTAGAATTCATTCCAGAAGTGTTTAGTGGGGGCCACTGGAATTCCTTTGCACTGAAATTGTCAGAGCATGTGCACAGTCATGATGGAACAAAGAAGGACTTCCCTAAACTGGCAGCAAAACCTCCAAAATCTTGTTGAAAAACCTCCCAGAAAAGCTGAGGCTGTTATATGGTTCATAAACATTGACTAGCGAGCTTAGCTGGATACGGTTAAATATCTTCATGACTCTGGAACATTCTCAAGCTTATATTTAACACGATCCGACAATCAGCAGGTCGTTTTATTGCAGGCTGGAGTTTTTTCACCTGTTATCTACGTGCCTGTGTGCAAGCAGGGGCCAAATTAATTATGGTGCATGGAATCAACACCAAAGCTCAAGGGCCAGCTCTCAATGCCTGAAATCAAAGAATCATCTCTGTTTTGGAAACGGCGTCCAGACTATTCATGGCACATGCAAACCAATCCCATTCCCATCCCTGGCAGAAATGGATCCTGGTCACTAAACCCTCTCAGGGCAACACAACCTTATTTACTCAGTTATTAACTCGCACCTAGGTGCAATTAAGGACAGCCAATCTATCTTCTGCATTGTTTGGAAGTGGACGGTAACCCATCAGACTCCAGTTTGAAACCAGAGCCCTGACCTCGACCTCACCGAACACATTTGGGTTTTGTTGGAATCTTCAGTTGCAGATCAAGCCTTTTTGTTCCATTTGACACACTGCAAAAACAATTCCAAAGCACCTCCAGAAGAGTGGAGACTGTTATAGTCACAAAGAGGATCCATCTTCATATTAATGCCCATGGTTTAACAATGTGATGTCCAACAAGCTCATGGTCAGATATCCACTCCAAAAGCTTTTTTTTAATAAGGCTAAAAAGTATGTGGAGACCTGATTATGAGCTTGTTGAATATTCAGATCCACAACCACGAGCATTATTATTAAGATAAACCAGAGTTACTCCACACCAAACTCATCGTACCATTCATGTCTTCATGGACCTTGCTTTGGGCAGCAGATTTGAAAAGAAGAAGGTTTTTTATAAAGATGGTGTTTCGATCACTCAGTCATGAATAAAAAGAGATCATGAACCTATAGTGAATGTAATTGATTGCAGCTCTTCTATAAATGTGATTACTAAAGTCTTGAGTGTTCTGCATCTGTACGTGTGTCTGTACATCCACTGTGATGTAAATTTCATTCTGATAATGAATTATTTCTCCATCAGTGAGTTTCCTGTCCTGTTTCATCTTGAATTTATTTATACAACGATGATATTGTGGCAAATTATCAAGTATGAATAAAAAAGTCCAATTAATAAACCTGCAGCATGTGTATTGTATCTACAGCTGTAATCCTAGTGGCTAGAATTTCTCTACAGTGTTTATCTGGATTTAACTTCAGTAATCTGATTCCATCAGATTTCGTCTATTTTTAATATTTTGCTTCATTTGTTTCTTCCAGTCTCTGCAGACTTATAAACCGTAAGACGTAAACTGGAGAAGACGTGAGTGGTGGCTAAATAATATTATAATAATAATAATAAGTAATAATAATCTATCTGTGCTGTAGTTTAACTAACACTGCTAATGCACCCACTAAGGAGAAAGTGCTCATAGTTGCTCATAGGCACTATAGGTAAACCATGGGCATTTATCTGGAGTTGTGCCCCCACTCCTCTTTGTGACTATAACAGCCTCCTCTCTTCTCACTAGATTTTGTAAAGTGTGCGAAGCAATTTGTTCCTACTCCGGTTACCAACGTTGGTCCAAACAGCAGTTGTTAGAACGTTTGAAAGGCTCCCAAGCAACATAACAATTTATCCCAGAGGTGTTGAGTGGGGTTAGTCCCGGGCTCTGTGCAGCCCAACAAATCTTAATTTCATGGGGCTCATTTTGTACAGCAGCAAAATCCACAATAAACTGTGAATGTTTTTAATAATTAAAGTACATCTCAATCATTCAGTCACTGAAAAAAGTGCAATTCTATAATTATGTAATAACAGAAGCAAACAAACAAGAGAGAATGGGGGGGGGGGGGGGGTTACCAATATTAAAGTGTCTTTATCCCCCCCCCCCCCCCCCATTATAAAATAACATCTATTTTGTTCTGATTCCTTACATAATGCATTTAAATGTTGGAAATGCAATTAATAGTTTGTTTAATTTAATAATGTAACAGATATTGCATCTACGTTTAAAGTCTCATCTTTCAAACAAGTTGCCAAAGATGTAAAGGATCTGATAGATGCACCATGACGTTTAGGATCACATCTGATAAAACGATCCTAATTATTTTTTAAGTTGAAACAACCAAAAACAAAGATACAGGACAAAATAACTCCCTCCTATTAAATTATCTCCTTTACCAATGAATAATAATAGTAATGATAAATATAATCATAGTGTTAATATTAAATAATAACAATAGTTATAATAACAACAATAGTTATAATGATAAATGTTAATCGTAATAATAATAATAATCAAAATGATAGTGATTATTATTATATTGTCGTTCATATTAATAATAACGATGCTAATAATAATAATGTTAATAGTAATAACAGTGATAATTATAGTAATAATGATAATATAATAATAATAATAAATGAAGCTACCTGTATGGATGAGTCCGTGTTGTGTAGAATAACTGAGATGAATTCCACACCGACTGCGAGGCTGAAGTGAGGACCCGCCTGATCCTGTTCATATCCACTCACTCTCCCTCTCCCCCAATACACCTGCCCATATAGCTTGCTGTGACGTCACCGCGGAGGCGTGACCCTTCCTCCCAAATAAGGCATGTCTGTTAAAAAGGCTCTTCCGGGCGACTGACGCACGCGCGCTCCTGGGATTCCACTGACGCAACGGGGAGCGGAACCGCGCGCGCTAAGAATAGAAGCGCGCGGAGACGCGTTGTGACGTCATTACAGTTAAGCGCACCGCGTATTTAGCTCAGATCAGATTAAAGTGAGTTACATCCGTTCATTCACTCATTACACCTCAGTGTGTGTGTGTGTGTGTGTGTGTGTGTGTGTGTGTGTGTTAGAGTCCCTGTCTGGGGTATTCCCGCTGTGTGCCCAGTGTTTCCCGGTGGAACTGTACCCACCACGACATTGACCAGGAAAAAGTGATTGATGGAAATAAAAGGGTCAGGGTTGCAGTGGGTCCAGAAAACAGTGGAATGCAGACGGTGGATTGGCTATTGTAAATTTCTACCAGGTGTGAGTGTGTGCTGCTCTTTGATGTACGGGTGTCCTGTACAGGGAGGTTTCTGGGTGACACCAGACCCACTGCAATCCTGACCAGGTAAAAGCAGTTACTAAAAAAGATGAATTTATTATTATTATTACTACTATTATCATGGCTACTATTATTATTATTTATAAATATATTTTATTTTTTATATTGTTATATTTATTAATAAATTTTGTATCTATTTTTATTTATTTATTTTTTGTTTTTTTATTATTTATAAATATACGTTTTATATTTTTATATTTATATTTTTATATTTATTTATCTATTTATTTGATCTGTTTTCCTCACTTTGACGGGGGTGCCTGTATTTCACCCAAATTACAGGGGGAAGTTTCACCACACCGTACAGGACGTGACAGAACACGTTCACATGCTAGCACACCATGGGTTCGAATCTCAGCTCTGCTACCGCCAGGCTGGGCGCCTATACAGACAACGATCGGCTCATACGAGGGTGGGAGTGCCGTAGGGGATTTGCTGCAATGACGAACTCTGCTGGCTGATCGATGGCATTGCACAGAGACGGGGAATAATGGAGATCAGTGCACGACTCTCCGTATGAGAGACTGAGCCTCATATAAACTTATCTCGTGCAGGTGAAAAGATGTGGTTGGTGCTGCATTTACTGGTACTGTTGTACCATAAGTGTGCAGTTGAATTAAGATCTGGTGACTGGGAGGGCCGGTGAAATACACTAAACTCACTGTCATGTTTGTGGAACCAGTTTAAGATGACTTTGTGATGGGGGCTTTATGGTTCTGGTCAGCAGCGAAACGGTTCAAGTATCATTAATCCATCACCAGCCTAAAGTGTCGACACGAAGCAGGTTTGGTCCATGGATTCATGTTGTTCTTGACCAATCCTGATTCTACCATCTGCATGTAGCAGCAGAAATTCTTTGGCTTTAGTTTTGGTGAGCCTGTGTCCACTGTAGCCTCAGATTTCAGTTATTGGCTAACAGAAGAGGATCTTAACTTTCAGAATCAGCAGCAGTGTAAACAGAAAGTCAGACGTGTTTAGACTGTCCGTGTCACGTTACTTCTTTATTTCTGCCGTGTTTATTTATGCGCATTTATTCTGAAATGGAACGTGGCGGTTTGTATGTCGCGGGTTTTGTTTGGAAACACGTCGACGCGGCGCTACTCCATCTAGCTAAGCTCGCGCGTGTATTTTAGCCGGAGACACTCGTGTTATTTGTTCCTGCGGGACTAAGGTCTTCACTCAGGCTAGGGTGAGAGCTCGTGACCTGTGGTCGGCCGAACGTCATCTGTTCTCTCGAGCATTCGGGAGGGTCTCTGATATCCCCAAACTAATTGCCCTCTAATTCTTGAGAGGGCACTTCCACGCCCGCAGAAGGGTATCGTGTTATTTTTGAAGCGGAGTGAGAAAACCCAGGAGAGATTCCTTGTAATGCCGCTTTACAAACACTCACACAGCGAGGTTCCTTGGCGGTGTGCGTTTAAGGGTCTAAAGCGAGACGTTCAGCTGCTCGCTCCCTGAAGAATTGCTCTCGAGGAGTCGATCTTATCCAGGCACGAGGGCCAGGCTGGTATTGTTTGCATTAATCTGTCAGTGTGTTTCTAACAGAGCAGGAGTGTTCCAGTTACTGTAAATCCATTTCAACCAGCACCCAGCTGTCCTGTCCTTCCTGCTCCTCAAGGAGCTTCAGATTTCTGCTCTTTCTGAGGCTATAACTGTACAATCATATTTATCTGAGGGATCTTCAAGAAGTTTCCACACTTTTATATTGTGGTTATAAACGGTGGGGGTGTAGTAGGAGGAGTAATCGCTCGTGTCTGAGAGACTTATTTAGCTCCATCTGATTTCCACCCTTTTGGACACCCAAAAAAAAGCTTTAAGGGGAAGAAGATTTTCATGTGATGATGATGTGAAAGCAGCGGCGCATCAGTGGCTACGTGCTCAACAAAAAAACGTTTTTTGCTGACGGCATTAAAAAGTTGGTACGATGCTGGAAAAATGCATCGGAGGGTGACGATGTAGAAAAGTCATGGAGTTTGTTTTTGAAATTCTTAATAAATAGAGTTTTAAAAAGTGTAGAAAGTGGAAAGTGTGTTTTTAAAGAACCCTCGTCCTTTAAAATGCTAGCTGAATTTACCGGTTTGAACATCTTGGCTCAGTTTCTGTATTCGGAGTGTCTCGGACAGGTTGAAGGTTTTCTGTGGCACCGCGTGTAGGTTCTGTACGAGTATGAAATTACAGAGCAGCTCTTCAGTTACAGTAATTACAGTTCTGATGCTCCAGCTCCATTTATCTCTTAATCTCCGGCTTTTTAATTTTACACAGAATAAACGATGTTCACCACGACTATGGGTTTAAAATGACATGAGCTCATGTGAGCAATTGTGCTATTGTGTAACTGAAAGGCAAGACACGCGTCAGGCCGATTAGTGTTCAGCGCAGCAAGACAGCTGTCCACGAGTCTACACATCGAAAAAAATCAATTCAGAACAATACGTTTCACTATGGCAAGGTGACCCAGCAGGTACGCCAGCATGGTTCACCTCTGGTCCCTGTCCGTGAGAAGTTTCAGGACTCATCATTACTCCATTAACCACTTTATCCTAGTCGTCTCCAGAGACTCGCCAACACAAGACTGAAGGCAGGAATACACCCCGCACAGCCCCCCAATCCAGCACAAAGCAATACACACTCACTTAAGCATACATTCACTCACACCGAGGGGTGATTTTTGGATGGTTGGATGAAACTATTACTCCTTACATACAGTGACCTCAGGTGCAATTTATACCCCAAATCTGCATGGTACCCACACAACTCGCTGAGTTACCACACTGTATTTTGTGAATATACTGCACATTAATTTGCAAAATAATGCTAACAAAATATCTAAAGAGCAAAGGAGTTCTGAATATTATTTATTTTTATTTATTAGGATTTTAATAATAGGAAACCCACACAGACACGGGGAGAACATGCAAACAGAAAGGACCCGGACCGAAAGCAGTGGTAAAACAATGAGTGAATGTTTCTGGGACCTGGTGTTTAGTTTGCACCATCTGGTGGTTAAATATGGAGACCTGAAACAGAAGCATCTTTCATTCTGTCAGTCTGTAAAAATATCATAACAATAATATTCATTTAAAAATTTCATATCGTTTTACATAGTTAGTGCTTGTGTAATAGATTCACTTACATCATGTACATACATAATAGACTGTAATACATACACTGATCAGGTAAAACATTAGGAACACCCCCAAAAATGTGCATATTTTATAACAGCGGTGCATGTGAGGCTGAGGATTTTATTATATTTATAATAATATAATCGTTATGATCAGACGACTGGCTTGAGATATCTACAAAACGAAGAACCAGATGACTGTGGTCCGAGGAGGGACAAGCCAAGCACCGCTGACAGGATGTTGTGGGACTAAAACACATCGCTGCCAGAGAGAATAAAGGTTATAGTGTCTGGTACAGATCAACAGAAGAGCTACTGTGGAAAAAGGGCATAGGAGAACATGCAAAACTCTTCAAGAACCATTTTTTGGTAAGTAGCATTCTATCCATTCTACCAGATAGCTTTTATAACTTAGTGTTTTAATAATTGTGTGGCTCGGTGGGTAGCACTGTCGCCTCACAGCAAGAAGGTCCTGGGTTCAATCCCCAGGTCCTTTCTGTGTTGAGTTTGCATGTTCTCCCCGTGTCGGAGGGGGTTTCCTCCCACAGTACAAAAACATGCAGTCAGGTTAATTGGAGACACTGAATTGCCCTATAGGTGAATAGGTGTGCGTGTGTGACCTTGACTGGATAAACGATTAAGAAAGTGAATGTTTTAATAATTCACACAGAAGGAGAACAGTTACAGAAATCACTAATCCCAAAACTTCCAGCAGGCATGCGCAGTGTGTGCTCTAGTCACGTGGTGAACTCTTGCGTCACGGTACGGAAGAGATTAAAAGTAAACCTCTAGAGCAGCTGTAACCGTTAGCTTAGCTGCTAATTTAATTTAACGTGAATAAATAAACAAACAGGTCCTGGTTCATGAATCTGTCTGACGGTGACGGTTTGGTCGGTAAAAGTTGCTCTCGGTCGCGCTGTAGTGAATAAAACCGCTAACAGGTTATTTATATACGTTAGCTTAGCATAGTCATGTTGACCGAGTGAGTTGACCATGCTAAACACAGCTCGGTGTGTCTGATACACGCTTTATAACCTTTAAATCGGATTATTTAGATTATTAAAGTGAATATAATCATTAAAATTAATGTAGTGAGAGATGACAACCGAGACCTGCGTGAAAGACATCAAACCCGGACTGAAGAATTTAAATGTCATCTTTATCGTCCTGGAAACAGGTCATTAAACATCAGATTTCCTTTTATTTTATTGTGTTTACTGCATTTAATACTATTTTAAACAGAAACACTTCCCTCACTTTGACATGTCCTTACAAATCATTTACATTTCCTTCGGGACCAATACAGTATTTGTTTATCTAAATATAAAACCGTTTAGGAACATAAATCTGATTAAAACCCTTTTAAAAGAAAATATAGTTAAAAACACATTTTTTTAGGCTCATGAGGAGACACTAGAAAGTGCAGAGTTAGTGTCCGTGCAGGTTAAAAGGTGATGAAGGTATTTCAGGGCAGCTGTAGCTTAGTGACCGGGTGATTGGAAGGTTGCTGGTTCAACCCTGTTGGACTCCTGAGCAAGGCCCTTAATCCTCAGTGGCTGTCACTGTGATGTGAGGAATGGAAATTATTGTGGTTCAGTTCGTTGCTTATTGTCAGTCTGTCTGCTCTTCCTGCTGCTTTCAGTCCATCCTGCAGCATCTGAGAGCAGGTTGTAAGGATTTTGTGTGCCGCTCCTGTCCAGGGACGGAGCTTTGAGATTTGTAGATAATGAAACCAGTTGTACAGACAGCGATGTGGAAGGCGTTTGCTTGAGGCCTTGTAGTGCTGCTTCATCATTTTGATCCTGACAGCTTCAGCTTCACCGTGATCGAAGCTCGCTGTGTGAAACCTTCCCAACCAATCACACCCGGCTGCAGTTTATAAGTTATAACTTTAAAGTAGATATTTGCACATAACCTTTCAATCACAACAAGTTTAATCTTTAGTTTGCAATGCTTACAGTGAAGTTTATTGAATGAACTGTTCTAGTTGTCATTTATTAAACATGTATTATAATAAATAGTTTCCAAATAACTGATGTATTTGCTTTTTCTAAAGGAAGAGTTACTAAAACCAAGGACGGCCATGAGGTTCGGACCTGTAAGGTAGCCGATAAGACGGGCAGCATCAGCATATCGGTGTGGGACGAGGTCGGTGCGCTCATTCAGACCGGAGACATCCTCCGACTGACCAAGGGGTGAGAATCCTCCAAACACTCGGGGAAACACGTACATTAAATAAACTGTAATAATCGACACTAAACCCTCATCGAGTACGGAAGATAATAGCACGGTTGCATGATAGCACTACACGGATCCGCCACAGCTAGTGCAGCCACCGTGACCAGCCAGCAGGGGTCAGATTTCTGCAGCGACACTGGTGAGGAACGTAAAAGTGATTTGATCTCTTGTGTTGCAGGTATGCATCGGTTTTTAAAGGCTGTCTGACTCTGTACACGGGACAAGGAGGAGAGCTGCAGAAGATCGGAGAGTGAGTATGACGTGTCGTTACATCGGGGGATGTTACAGTAAAGCCTGTTTAGATCAATGTTGAAGTCGTATATTTTGTGTCAAACGTGCAGTCCACCAATCCCTCCTTACTCACCCGTACTTCAGTGGATTTAGCTTTGTGTACGGAGAGCCACGCCTTGATCTCTGCTCTCCTCCACCAGCAACCAAGGTCCTCACACAGCGGTAATGAGCCCACCTTTAGTCAGACTGGACTTAGCCAATTATGCCTGCTAGAAGGTGCCCAGATAGTCGATAGCAGAGCTGAGATTCGAACCCGGTAGCTTAGAATCTCAGTGCTGGTGTGCTAGCGGATTACCTGGGCGTCTTTGCTTTGAATTTACATTTTTGGCATTTAGCAGACGCTTTTATCCAAAGCGACTTCCAGTACTGTGACAGTATACAGTCTAAGCATTCGAGGGTTAAGGGCCTTGCTTAAGGGCCCAACAGTGACAGCCTGGTAGTGGTGGGGCTTGAACCAGCGACCTTTTTAGCGACCGGCTATAACTTGCCGAGCGGTTCTAAGAGGTGGAAGGTGTCTGAATGTATGAAATTTGCTTTTCTATTTTCCAGGTTCTGCATGGTGTACTCTGAAGTGCCGAACTTCAGCGAGCCGAACCCAGATTATTTGGCTGTAATGAACAAGACGGTACGATTAAACCTGTTAAACCTGCTCTGGATTTCTGTATCGGTCTGAATGTTTCTGACTGAACGGTTTGTCTGTGTGTCGGCGTAGGGGCTGAACGACCAAGGAAACAACGGTTCGTCCAGCACGGCGGGTAAGTTTAGCTAATAAAGGACAAATTCCACCCAGTGCAGCTACAAAATCATAAACAGATCATGAAAACGACATTAGATTGAGTGTGGAAGAAAATGTTCCCCGTATCCTGTGTTATTTCAAAGGTAACGACGGCACTAACGGTAACGGAGTGAACTGCGCCAGTGCGAGCGGCGCCGGTGCGCAGCAGAGCGGCCGGGCGAACGTCGGGAACGGTAACAGGACCGCGTCCGCCGCCGGGAGCGCGGTCAGTAACGGTAAAGAGACGCGACGGTCGGCTAAAAGATGATCCGAACTGCGAGTCTCACCAGGACGTGGAGGCTCTGAGAAACCGAATTAATGACTGTGATGACTGGGACCAACGTGGAAAACAATTATTTGGATGGGCGTGTCTGCGGGACGGGAGGTCGGATGGGGTTTCTCCTCATTGCTGGTGAAACAGAGACTCCTGTTGTAGCATGAAGGGACTTGTAATAGGGAACTGGACATGATTAAATTGGGTAAAAACAGGCAGACATTTGCTTTAACGTTTGCTTTAAGATAAAGATTATATAATTTCTAAAATGATCAAAAGGCTCAGATATATATAAAATATAGGTTTTACAGTTTTATACCAGGTTTATTCAACATGTTAGGCTTCAGTTGCAAAACAAATTGTCAATACTAATTTCTATGGGTTGCCAGATCGATTTAAAACCTGTAATGGAAATTCCACCAGGATTTAAATAACTTTAATCTGGCAACCCTAACAAGTCCATGGAAGTAAGACATCGTTGTTTAATGTTTATGTTACAATAAACACCACTAAGTCCTCTCTCAAACTGCTTATTTTTTAATTTACACACAGTAAGTGGCAAAATGTGTGGATCCGTGAGCGTTCATACTGTGTTGGCCTTTATTCTACAGCTCTAACACGAGCACTGAAGCCCTGGCTCACAGTCCACATTCCCAGTCATCCCAAAGGTGTTTAATGGCGTTGAGATCAGGGCTTACTGAAGGTCACTGACCGAGGTGTGGGTGTAAACACACCACATGACTATGCACATGGGGACAGTCGTGCAGAAGGAGGAAAAGGCCTTCCCTAAACTCATTACTAGGTGTTAGAAGCATGTCATTTCTTTGATATTGCTGCTTTTATACACGCTGGCTAAAACACCCGAGTTCTGGTGTCACCCAGCACCGTCAAATCAGCATCATATTTAATACTGAGGTATTAAGGTAAAATTCGGGTTGCCAGGTTTGTTTGTTTTGTCCTCTTAGAACCTGCAAAGAAGAAATAAAACCCCCACCACAGCACTGCGTGTATTAATCATTTAATAACTTTATTTGAACAAGTTCAGAGCAACATTACATTAAAACGAGAGTCACAGAGAGCTAACTGACCGTATAAAAGTGAATCTTTAATGCCATGATGAAAGTGGAGGTCAGATTGATAACATTCACGCTCGTATTAAACATTTAGTTTATAGACGCATCACATCGTTTCTTCAAAAAACAAAGCCAGATGTTTGCAGAGGTCACAAATGTATATGAGGACATGCGTCCATATCAAACACTGAAGCTGCTTCAGAACGATTCCTACCAACGACGACTAAAAACTGTTTGTTGCATCATTGATACTGAATCAAAAGCTAAACTGTTAATAACTGAATTGAAAGAGAATCTCCGAGTCCAGACGTCACACATGAGCATGTAGAGAAAGCCTGTGTTGTGCTGAAATCTGACTACGCACCATCCTCACCACTCGAGTTGCATGTAATGACAGATTTCTGCCAGATGGGTCTCCAAAGGTCCTGCACTGAAGCTTTATGGACAGCGAAACATTCAAACTAACAGGATTTCTCATGCTTGTGTGATTAGATGTGCTTTTATAGTGAACAGTCCGTGTCCTTACAGGCTGAGAATCTGTTTAAGGCATTTTTCAGATATTTATACCACAATAAAAAATAGCTTTATTGCCTTGAACTAATCAAGCGAAGCTGAAAACGATCAAAGGGAATCTTTCAGTAATAACGTGGCATCGCCCTGAAAACCTCTTCAAGTATTTAAGAGAGTAATTCATCACGTGTAAACGTTTCACTCCTCGACATGAAATAAAATCATCGTCTATATTTAATTAATCTTACTGTGCAGAAATGCAGGAGCTCCGTCTCACTATCACTGATTCTTTTAAATATACTGTAATCGTACTTCTCATTTATTTATCTTAGTCTGAAAATGTGACACACTTATCACACTTGGATTAAAGAAGGACTCTTTAAAAACATCAAATAATGCTGAATTTCCGAATCATGCACTTCTGTTTTCTATTCTAGTTACTAACTGGGTTTGACTCCGTAGTGCGGCTCAGATTCCTGAACGAGAGCTGCAGTACGATCTGATCGTGGCTCGGTGAAGAGGACGCCCGACCTGCCTACAGCTTACAGTCGACGACCTTTCAGCCTCACTCGATTTGGCAGCTCGTTATCGGCAGTGCAGTTAGATTTACAGCTGGAAATGTACGCTGTGCTACACACATACACACCAACCCACCACCATAACGAACGGATCCCTGAAGTGCGGTAAAATAACACGTCCATCACTGCTAACACACACACACACACACACACACAGACTGACAGAATCTGAACATCTTCAGGATCCGTCCTATTAATGAACACACGCGTCACTTATCGGCATATTACAAATAAAAGAAATAAATAAAAAAGTGCACATTCGTAAGTGCTGGGGTCCGCTTTGAGAAGAACATTGCATCTAAAAAAAACAACGTACGAAAAGCACTGATCCTACTCTTCCCTAAAATATTAATGATAAAGATCTTTTATTTTTTGAGGGCCGAGACAGAGAATTACAGATGTGAAGCATCACGCCAGACTGAATTCAAGCCTCCACATTCGAAGCTTAATGTCTGGTGATAAAAAAATCTGTGCATTTCATAGAACCCTATATTTATTTTCATATTTTAGGTGCAGTAGAGCCGTCACACTGTATTTTTTTACCTGGACAATAATTGTTTGTTCTTATTTCGGGGAAGTAAGGATAATTGAGCGTACTGATCTGAAAGTCATTCTACAGCCCTGTGGTCTCGTTTCCAGTGCGTCCCATTAGTTTAAAGACGAGGCTCTACGTGCTCAAACGACAGAATAAAGAACCTGAATACGATCACGTTTTTTCCCCGTGTGGGATCCGAACCCTGAGATCAGGAACCCGTGGCTCTGGCTTTCTGACGGCCGTCAGATTCACGTGAGAATGAAACGAGAACGTTCAGAAGCAGCCGGGAATCTACTGTCTGATTAATATCACAAGAGCCGGCAAAAGTAAAATGTGCAGCTCTGCAACAAACGAGGTAAATTAGGATCTGAATTCTTCCTGATCTGATTCTTGTTTATTAGGTGAGATTATTATTACCTGTTGGAGGATTTTCAGCCATTAATAAACGCCAGAGCAGCACAAACATTTCACCCAGCAATAAGTGACCCGTCTGTTCCTGACCTGAACTCGGACAGCAGCACTGATCACGCTCAGCATCACGTGTAACTGAGGTACAACAAGCTGAAATAAAATCCCTGGAACCCTCCACAGATACACTGAGATGGAAACGGCAGAGGTCAGAGGTCCTCTGTGCAAACATTATTTATTTATTTATTTCAGTCTTCTGATCCAGTATTTCGACCCAGCGGTCAGGAATACCCGAGGTAATGCGTCACGACATATTGCTCATAAAGACAAACACAACAAATAAACAAAGGAAAATTAAATACCAGTACAAGGCAGCGTTAGCTTGGCAGCAGCGACTGTAAAAGCACACTTCAGTAAGAGATCCTGACGAGTGCAAACCTTGGCGTCTAAATGCTCCAATGAATAATAACAATAATAATTATATGTCGAGTGAAAAGTGATGTTTCCTCTTATTCTGTTACAGCAGAGTTCTGTTAGCACTGGATGACGTTCTCATACTTGATGCGCTACAATAAAAGCTGACCTGAACGCCGGTCACTGCTGTGAAGTTGCGATTAGTGCCGACGGTTTTAAGCGTGAAGCGAATTCATCTCGGACCGAACGTAGCGCTATGGAGTCTGGCGGAGCAATTTGCTCGCAATTTTTGTGCTTGCCGCGGCACTCAAAGTTCGCCTGATTGAACTTTGACCCAGTTCGCTGACCTTTTCAAAGCTCCTCCAATGAGACGAACTGTTTGATATGAGGCGGTAAAAGCGAAACGTTTTTAGCGTGACGTACTGTAGTAAAACAGCGAGTGAGGAATGTGATTAGTGGAGGAACTTATGAGCAGTAATAATGAAGAGAAGTTTAGTGCTCCTGTCTCCTTCTTTTACTACATTAAACCACGTTAAGCTTTATTTTCAACCAGAAGCGTTTTAGACTCTGGGAGAAGCTGATTCTGATTCTCAGCATTTCTCAGAAGCTGGAGCTGTAACACAAGTTTAAAAGTGAAACAGGGAGGAGAATCCAGATAAACACAGATACACGTGGAGCTGTAACCATGGATCTGACGCTTATTCCACACTGATGCAGATTCAGATCAGATTCACACGCTGGTGAGGTTTTACCGCACCGATCAAGCCGAGCACTGAACAATGTTTGTCTGGCCGGGCGTCCAAACAGGCACGACTGGCTGTACCTGAAAGAGGGAGGTCGTCTGGGCTTCATTGCAGGCTCATAGTCTTAGCTCTCCTTGACCTGTGTGATTGGTGCAAGCAGGAAAAAATCGCCATAGACAAACTGGCAATGATCAGATTGGGAGAAATGATGGCTGTTGGCTGTCATTCGAATATTTTTAACTGGTCTAGCTCCACAAATGGGGTTTACTTGAAGAAACAATGAGCTATTAGTGAAGAAACTTTATAGTATAACGAGCTTTTTGTTATTGCCAGAGATAATCGCCACTTCACAGCACTAACGTCGTACATTCGCAGTAATGTGCCGGCAACCGTTTTATTTCTGTGGAGTAAATGCATTCCTGCTGAAATGAACTTAGTCTGGATTTAAAAAACACAAAAATTAAGACAATAAAAACAGTTCCATGTGCAGACAAATCCGCTGAGAAACACCTTCATAAGCACATCTGTATCATCTGTATGGCAGCTCCCGTCGTTCATGCAGACGTAGAAATCGTAAACGTTTGTAAAGAATGAAAAACGACAGGACGCTTCAGCATCAGCGTGTTCACCCGCAATAGTAGCTGGACATTCCTGCCCTTATAAACATGGCTGTGTGGTACAGATGTGATAGTGTGTGTGTGTGTGTGTGTGTGTGTGGCTCACTCGGTAAGACAGCTGTCGAGCCCTACGGTAGCATGGCGCTCCTTGGAGTAGCCGTTGGGTAAAGGCTGATGGTTGGCAGCAACGCTGCAGTGCTTTAACACGCTGATGCCGCAGTTGGCAGCAGAGGTGGCGTCTTTGGGAGGAAAAGGCTTCATGGTAGACAGGATCAGTGCCAGGCACTCGGCCACGTCTTTGTTCGGGGCGCACGCCAACGCCGGGGTGTGACCTGAAACGGGACAGACCGGGTAAACACGGACTCTGACCTGACCGTGGTCATCTTCTCTGCACTGTGATGTCATGGTATTGTTGGTCGAGTTGGTCATGGGCATAGAAATGAGTGATAATCAGGGATTCCACGCCGCCTCTGGAGCAGAGAGGGTTCAACAGTGGATTTGAACCCACAATCTACCCACTAGGCCAGGGTTTTGAGCCAAAAATAATAATATTTAAAGAAGTTTAACAAGCACAAACACAAAATGAACTTGTACTCGAACGCCCCCTTGTGGAGGCTTTACGTTACATCTTGTAATCCACAGTGGCACCAGATTGCCACCGTTTTTATTAAGTATATTTATTTTGTGTTTCGTTTTCATGCATCATTTGTGTTGACTGGGTCACGATAAGAATCATGCCCCATTATTTACCCTCCTAAATTTTGGATATATGAAGTACTAACCTTCTTCATCTACAGCCAGTACTGTAGCACCTCGACTCAGCAGCACCTCCACCACCGTGGCCAGACCGTTACGAGCTGCGATGTGTAGAGGCCTGGCAAAGAATTATACGTGTTAAAAATCATTTTAAAGACATGTAACGTCATGCTGAACGTGTGGGGTTCCTGATGGCTCACATCTGTAGTGCACTGTTGGTTGCGTTGATAAGGGACGGGTCGTCGATCTCAGCCAGAATCAGCAGCGCACACATCTCATGACTCTACAATAACAAGGAAATCAATACATTCTGGAATAAATCTATAGATTATTAACGTATTTAGCTGAACGTGTGGAGCGTGTATAAGGAACGTACTCTGCTGCAGGCCAGGTGAAGTGCTGTGTTGTTGTTGATGTCCAGCAGTGACAGGTCAGCTTTAGCCTGGTGCAGAAGCATCTCTGCACAACCAAACATTCAATCAACATCTAAATCAATCTCATATAAACAGGGTTAGGGTTTTTTTAATGCTTTTTCTCCCCATTTTCCTCCCGATTTAGTGACTCAGTTTGGTCTTCCGCTGCTGAGAGACACCAGATCGCATCCGAGGAGAGTACGCCGCTGTACACGCCCTCCTCTTCTCGCCCCTGCATTCTGCACAGGCGTCTCTTCCGCCAATCGGGGTCCTTACACAGCGTATGAAGACCCACCCACCCGCACATAGTCCGGCCCCCACCCTGCAGATACGGCGGCCAATCAGTATCTGCTGCAGGCACTGTTATGTTATGCCCGCCAGATGGCGCCCAGCCGACCGGTGGCAACGCTGAGTTTCGAACCGAGGAGTCCAGAATCTCGGTGCTGGTGTGCAAGCGGAATATCCCGCCGTGCCACCTGGATGCCACTATAAACAGGGTTAGATTTACTGCATATACATGTTAAAACGTCAGAACTTGAGCCGCTCCGTACCGACAGCAGAAGTCTGTCCGTTCTCAGCGGCCACCATCAGCGCCGAACGTCCTAGCTCATCCACCGAGTTGACCTCCGACCCCCAGGATAGAGCCAGTCGCAGTCCAGACTCTTTCTCCGAGTGAGCGGCCGCGTGCAGCGGAGTCCTGCCGACCGAACACAAGCGCAGGGTGTATGTGAGTAACCTGACACGCATGTTAGAACTGTAAACGCAACAGATGACGCGCCCGCACCTTCCTTTGGCGTCTCGGAGGTTAATGAGTTCGGTGCCCGTAGTTTCCAGCAGCAGCTCGGCAGCGGCATCGTGGCCTTTTAATCTGAAGGAAGAGCGGGTCGTGTGTTAGTCCGTGTGCAGACGCAGAAGATAAAATATTAGGACCACCCGCCGACACATGGGGTCTGTGTGAGAACCTAGAGCCCCGCCCTTTATACACATTAAACATCAATGAGAATTTATTTACATAAGAAAGGAACTCCGTTAGTTGCTCCACGTTATATTCGCCCTCCATGTTGGTAGTTTTGAGAGAAAAGTCGTGCCGCCCTCAGTGCTGAGGAGGCGTCAGACGCTCCCTCGATATTCAGTCAGATCATCACTCAGAATTAAGGCGCCTCAGCAGGAGCATTTTAAGGGATTTAGACACGCCCTCTTCTCGGGAGATACATCAATACAATCTGGTCCTTATCAAAGTGTCTCGAGTCTTTATGTTGATCAGAAGTACAAGGAACCACCATCAGCCCGACATCTAACAGATCCCCCCCCACCCCCCTTACATGCACCATGCACATTTTTGGCGGGTGGTCCTAATGTTTTGGCTCATGGGTGTAGCTGAAGTACTTACAGTGCACAGTGCAGGGGAGTGAAGGGATTTGCCTCGTGCAAACTTGGTTTATGTTCAAGTAAAATCTTCAAACAGTCCTTGTGCCCTAAAAAACATCAGAGAACACAGAAGGTGATGGTTACCATCAACTATTTTTAATATAAACACAGTCCACAGAATTATGATCTGTTTATAAAGACAAATTGTCACTCATAGACATCTTACACAACAAAATTGACCTTCCAGTTAAGCGTTTGTTTTAAAAAAAAAGTACTTTATTCTCGAATTTCATTGAATTCATTTCATTTTTATTAACCGTTTTATCCTGGTCAGGGTCGCAGCAGGTCCGGTTCCACTAGAAACACTGGACGCAGGGGAGTTATATCCTGGACAGGGCACCAATCCATCGCTGGGCTTTGGTCATCCCTCCAGACATCGTCAGCCGTGTCTGTGGACACCCAGCCGGCCGATGGACTATCGTTATCGACCGCTGCACCATCCAAGCAGGTTTATGAATATGCAATATACATTTCGAATACTATACAGTTATATATGATATATAGGGTGAAGAATTATGGCGACAATCTATCGCAGGCCTTCGACCATAGCTTGAGACGTAGCCAATAGTGTCCGTGTGGACGCCTGGCTGGCTGATAGCACCGCTGAGATTCCAACCCGGATGTTATAAAGCCAGGGTGGTGCTCAGGGTGGTGCTCAGGGTGGTGCTCAGGGTGGTGCTCAAAGTAACAACAGCAGTTGAAGCAGGCTGTGTCCTAAATCTAATTCGTTAAACATCTGCTTTGATTTTTAATAGATTGTTAGTAATATCACATTGTGTGTGTGTGTGTGTGTGCTGACCGTTGTAGGCAGCCCAGTGAGTGGGTGTGTACCCACTGTAGTCCAGTAAAGAATCCAGAGGGTCCAGCTGAGCGGCCGCATGCACGAGGAGTCGCAGCACCTCGACGTGACCACGCGAGGCAGCGAAGTGCAGAGAGCTCCTGCCCCGGACGTCTCTGCACAGGGCTGAAGCGGAGTGATCCAACATCGCCGACACACACTCCACGTCGCCTAACGCCACCTTACACAGAGAGAGGAAGAGACGGGTGATGTATCCTATTATTCCTCGTTTAAATAACACACACACTTCGAATGCTTGGTACAGCGGGCTACAATGAGCTACAGTAGGTTACGTCTATGAACAGCGTTTTATTAACAAGCCTCACACACACACTTACCGCTCGGTGTAGTGCAGTGTGGCTGCGTTTGTCCCCCAGGTCGGGGTTGTTTCCTCTCTCCAGTAGCATGTGCACGCAGTCGGCATGGCCGCCCAGAGCAGCCAGCATCAGCGCAGTCCTACACGCAATCAAAACAACATCAGGCGTCGCTTGTTTACCCTGACGTGTGGCGGATTTCCACAGAAACGGTCTCAGCACGTACAGAGGGCCGCATTAGTCCCGTCATCTCCCAATCTAGCCATCTCTAATTGCCCAGATATACATTATACGGAAGAAAGTTTAGGGACACACCTGATTACTGAACAAATGTGTTTCAGCCGAATGCTAACCAGTGTAATAAATCAACTATATAAAGGAAAATCATGCTTCCAACTTTGCAGCTTTAGGGAAGGCATCATAGCTGTGCCCCATGCACAAAGCAAGAAGTTTTAAACTCCACTGACCTCAGCCCTACTCAGCAGCTCTGCCACACACCCAGCCACACAAATGCTGTCATCTTTTGACCAAATAGGCACAAATTCTCATAGATATACTTCAAAGCCTTCCCAAAAAAGTGGCCGTTATAGCTGAAAAGATCACATGGACGCATATTTACGTCTTGAATGCTGAGTAAAGACCTGACTGACTTTGGTAGGAGCCAAATCGGTAGGGTACACCATGCAGTTTACAGAAGTTAAAGGACCTGCTGGTTTGCCCTGGTACCAGATACCACAGGACCCCTCCAGACGTCTTGAGGAGTCTTTATTAGGCTATATAGTGGAGATATTAAGGTGCAACCCTGTGCCTATGTTTACAATCTAAGGTACGCGTTCTCTAATTATCTCACCTTTCCTTTGCACCCGTATTGAAAAGGCAATCATGTTTGAATAGAGGACTGTCGATTATATCTGGCAACCGTGCAGACGGCGTGGTACTTACCGCCCCTGTGCGTCGACGAGGTCGGTGAGATCGGCTTCGTGCGCTCGGCTCAGCAGCGTGAACAAGCACTCGGTGCGGCCTGCAGCAGCTGAAGGACGAAATACATCTCAGGATAAATGTTGGAAATTCAAGAGAAGAATAAATCACACACACACACACACACACACACACACCCGCTATGTGCAGCGGAGTCCATTTGGCTGTGTGTTCTCTGACGCAGCACGAGGCTCCGTAGTTCAGGAGAACCTCCACGCAGGATTCGTCGTCCTTCAGAGCAGCCAGATACAGAGGAGAGCGTCCGGCGCCGTCCCGAACGTCCACGCTGACCATCGTCTCGCAGAGGAGCTGCACCGCCTCACACTGACCGTTACACACCTCCGACAGAGGAGCACACAAAAGGTTTCAAATCACTTAATGATCTTTCTGACCCTGTTGCTGCTCTTATTATTATTATTATTATTATTATTATTATTAAGTGCAGGCTTCTTAATAGCTTTTTCATTGCTCCTCTAATTGTTTCCATCGTGTTACTGGCCGTCCTCTTTCTGTTTTACCTTCAACTCTTTCAAACCTAATTGTCTTTTTATTTTTAAATAATTGCTTCTTCTCAAATTGTGTCCACAATAACAGAGCTTCAGTTTGGTTTATCTGGGCTATAAGCGAGAGGTTTGGTCTGATTTGACCTGTAACGGACTGGTGACCTGTCCGGGGCGTTTCCCGCCTTCCGCCCAATGAATAGGACCAGAATCAGGACCCTGACGAGGTGGTGAAACAGACAATTAACCAATTAATTAATACATGAATGGCCAAGAATCTATTTGTTTCTCTTCTTTAGTGTCAGAGCTACTAAAGCATCAATATTCCTCCTTTTTTACTCCTGGCTTTATTTATTGCCCAGGAACAGGAAAGGGCCTTCCCTAAATGCATATCCTATCCTTTATATAGTTGATTTATTACACCTGTTAGCAAATGCTGTGGCTGAAACAAGAATTGAGTCATTAGAAGTGATGTCCCATTACCCGACTTATGCTAATCTGACTTTTATTAAGCTGATTTTATTTCATTTGCATTATATTCTTTGTTATGAACTATTTTTCCAACAGGGCGTGTCAGTGCACACACGAAGACGTCTGTAACACTCACAGCTAAGTGCAGAGGACTGACAGGATAACTGCTCTCCACATCCCCTAAACAGTTGAAGGACATTTCCAGGAGCTACGAGAGAAAACACCACACGTTCACCGTATTGATTCCAGTCATGAGATTAAAAACGTCCGGCGTGCACAAACCCACCAGCTCCAGGTTGTGTTTGTTGCCGTAGGCGGCTGCATAGTGAACGGGACTGAATCCTTCAGCGTCACGCAGACCTGGATCGGCTCCGTTGTCCAGCAAATACTCCACGCACCTGCACTCACACACACCGAGCATGCTCAGTAAGGTCTTACTACACCGCTACAGCCTTACAGGAATTATATATAGAGAGGAAAACTTACAGCAGAGCTTCTTTATCTCTCATATCGCTCTGGAGGTGATCAGCGTCCAGCCTGGAGACACCAAACTCAGGTCAGGATACACGTACATGTCACGTCACGTCATGTATGAGAACCACTTTATTGTGTAAACCTACCTGGTGCCTATATTTACTGAGCTACACCGATCATATAGACCAGGAGTTATCAGCAACCAATCATGTGTTTGAACACACACTGGTAGAATTAGGCGTTCATGAAAACCTGCAGCCATGCCAGACTTAATCACAAGCACCTTGTGGGTATACAATTATTGACTGTGGCTCATCTATAGCTTTGTACAGTCACCCCACCCATCCACTTCCCTCGAAGTGACTTTACTGTGTACTGTGACAGTACACTTTCTAAGCAATTGAGACTTAAGAGCCTTGCTCAAGGGCCCAACAGTGACAACCTACCCAAACATCAAGAGTACCTGCACTAACCAGGTAATATTTGGGTTGGGTTATAGAACATTCTTCGGACAAGGCATGTGTCAGCCTGCAGGGGGCGCCAGAGTACAGAGGCATTTGTATGTGCACACATTGGGAAACACTAGGCACTAAGCAGACAGGGCGTCGAGCTTTAATCACTGTGTGTGTGTGTGTGTGTGTGTGTGTGTGTGTGTGTGTGTGTGTGTGTGTGTGTGTGTGTGTACCTTCGGAAGGTGTGTGAAGCAGCAGCGTAGTGCAGGGGACTGCATCCGTTCACATCGAGTTCATTCACCTCGGCTCCAGCGCTCACTAAAGCTACGGTGCACTGGTAGGTACCGTTCGCTGCTGCGTAGTGCAGAGGAGCTCTGTGTAATCACACACACACACACACACACACACACACAGTTATAATAATACCTGCACATTTTCTGTACTGCAGAATTAAAAACTGATTTTTATTATGTTCTACTTATTTATAATTAGACTTTTTCACATTCTACAACGCTATACATGGTTCAGCTGTGCTGCCGACCTGACCGGGCGTCCAGCAGACACTTGTCAGTGTCTGTGGGTGGGATGGGCATTTCACCTATCTGCCACTCCTTTCGCCTTTAGCCCTACTGAGATTCAAACTCCTGCGAGATTCAGTGAGCTACACAAAGCTCGATATCTCAGCGGTCACGAGCTAGCATGTCATATTCTGGCCACCGTATTTTGCCTCTACTATTACACCCAGGCAGTATCACACCACTTCTTTCACCTGCAAAAGGTGTGTTCATATGAAGGTGCACCAACTTCTATTACCCACTGTCTATGTGCAGCGCCATCGATCAGCCAGCAGAGGTCGTAACTGCAGCAGTTGACCTCTGGCACGCCCACCCTCAGACAAGCCCATGATCGTTCAGATTTGAACAGCAATTTAATAATTAAATGGAAATGCCAGCATGACCAATCACAATTCACCATGATGTAGACTGACAGAATGGTTTCTACCTTTCCAGTTCATCCTTTTTCGTCAAGTCAGCACCACTGCTCAGCAGCAAGTTCAGACACTCCACATTCCTGCCCCCACGTAAAAAATGTAATTAATACAAATCAATACAAAACACACTAATTCATCATTATTCTACATGTTGGTTAGTTTATAGCACGTACCCTCCTGAGGCAGCAGCGTGTAGGCAGGTCCTGCCCAAACTGTCGGGGGTGTTTATATCGAACCCAGCAGATAGAACGTGATTATTACTTAAAGATGAAACAATACTGTACAGCTGACCTGCACAACGACAACACGCGTATCAGTGACAGTAAAAACAACTAAAAACTAAAACATGCACAGTTTAATAAATGATAAAAAAAATACAGTTTATTATTTATCACAGCGCCCTTTAGATGACGTGAAATTGGTCTTGGCTGGCGGACAGCAGTGGTGGTACGTCTTCCACCCCGAGTGATTAGTAGGTTTATTATTTAACGTCAGAGTAACGACTCTCCTCAGTCAGAGTGGAGGTCAACGTCAGTACAGAGTGAGCGTAATTCAATCGGATAGTTGGACACAACTAGATTGGGAGAAAGTCGTTGTTTACCTGAGGAGAGTAACTTTCGACAACAGTCTGAAAACCCGTAGAGCACCGCCAGATGCAAAGGAAACATCCCATGAATCCCGTGACTGAAAAGGAGGCACAGAAACAAAATTTGGGGAATTAAACATCGGTCCAATTAGAACACGAAGGCTGCGCCCGAAATCGCATACTTCCATACTGAACGGTACACGAAAGCAGTATGCGAGAGCGGTTAGTATGTCCGAATACGTCGTTTACATTAAACAGCACGCGAAAAGTACCTGGATGACCTGCTGCCTGGGCGGGCATTTTTGAGTATGCAAACGCTGCACACTTACGGTCCGATGATCTATCCCATAATTAAACTGGAGCTGCAAATGCGTACGAAGCGAAGGAGTGAGACGAACATTAAACATGTTATGATTAAGTACATCCCTGAATAGGGTTATGAGCAGCTTTGTGGAGAACGCCAGAATTAATTTTGTCCGATTTTAAAATGGTTATGACTGTGGCTATGAGACGTTATTCATCACGTGACGTTGGTAAGATGGCGGATGTAGTACGTACGAGGTTGCGTGCATACTGCACACTTGCGTACTGAAAGAGCGTACTGCTTTACCGGCCGAGCTGTGTATACTTCCTCGAATCTAGTACGTACTGTTTAAGTATGTGATTTCGGACGCAGCCCTACATCAAGTAAGACTAATTCTTTATAATAAGCCTTTTAACTCGTGATTTGGATGTTTGTTGACGTTGCTGTGAGTACCTGGCCGTATCAGCACCGTTAGTCATCAGCGTACTGATGAGCAGTTCGTGGCCGTGCTTAGCAGCAATGTGAAGAGGAGTGTTACCATATTTATCAGCACAGTCGATCTCCCCACCTATAAAAGAGCCAGAAGAAACAATATATGTTACTGTTATTGTTGTCGATGTTTATTACTGCATAATTATCACATGGAAGTCTATCATAACTATGTGTGCGCAGGTGATTTACCATTCTGGATAAGGATCTGGGAACGAGTGAAGCGCCCATGAATGGCGGCCATGTGCAATGGGCTCTTACCCTCTTTCGTCTAGAAAATTGAAGAAATCATAAGTAAGCAACACTAAGCATGAACAATAACATATTACAGGCGTGTAACAACATAAATGTTCCTATTCTGTTGATTTTAATATATAATACAATACAAATCAAATTCTGAGACGTTCTGAACATTCAGACAGCGTTCCAATACTGAAAACAATGGAAATTAAAATAAAGATAACACAACTGTCCATTAAAATTGATTCACAGGGGGCGCTCGGGTAGCACAGTGGCCGTTGTAGTGAGGATGAGTCTAACTGAAACACGTCCTTTGTGCTGTTTACATGATCTCAGACCAGCTGCATGGCACACGGTGGGTAACCCTGAGGAACCAGTGCCAATCGGTCCGTCAGTGACATGAACTGCGTGGTAGTTTTATTTGCCCCGACATGTTATAAGCACATAGCATAGCCTACTTTGTCTGAGTAGACGCCTGTCCGGTCGATACCACCTCCGAGATTCAAACCCAGACCTCAGTGGTGGTGGGCTAGCATAATTTACCGCTGCACCACCCGAGCACTTTGACAGAAAACACAACATCTGAATTATATTAACAGAAATCTAACCTGCATGTTGACGTCCGCGCCGTTGTTGACCAGCAGCTCGAGACACAGGGCGCCGTTGGTGGACACAGCCGCCAGGTGAAGTGGCGTGAAGCCTTTCGCGTTGGCCTGGTTCACGTTGGCACCTCGGTTCACCAGCTCGTTCGCCACCGCTTCCTGCCCGTTGTGACACGCCATGTGCAGGGCCGTGTTTCCAAACGCGTTGGCCTCGTCGATCTGATCGATGCAACAGGAGCGATGGTTCAGTGATCCTCAAGATTTATTTTATATACAGACACAGCGCAGTGCAGGTGGTGCGGTTTTACCTCGGCGCCGAGGCGGAGCAGGTGCTTGGCAACGCCGATGTGCCCACCGATAGCAGCTACGTGCAGAGGAGTGTAACCCTGCTCATCTCTGCACCCCACATCAGCACGGCGAGACACCAGGAGCTTCACCACCTCCAAATGCCCTGATCCACAGAGAGGTGAGAGGTGACTGACAGATCCAAAGACTTACCGAGCACTTTATTAGGAACACCTATCTGGTACATACTTGATTATTTACATGCTACACACCAAACACATTAATCTGGCTGCTGGCAGGTATACAATTACTGACTGTAGGCATATGTTGCTCTGCACCGGAACCCGACTGTCCAGACAGTGTTTGGAATGATGGACCAACAATAACATGGTAATGACATGCCAAGATGTGTTGTACTGATATAAGTGCATCAGGTGCAGCAGTGTTGTTGGGATTTTTAAAGCGTAAAGGTAGTGAATGAATGATGCAGAACTTTACATTAAAGGAAATTATTATAATTTTCTACATTTTATGCATGAAAAGGGATTCAAGATGGGTTTACCGAGGTAGGCTGCCCAGTGCAAAGGCTCCCGCTGCTTACTGTCCCTCGCGTTTGGGTTCGCCCCTTTGTTCAGGAGGAGGGTCACCATCTACGGAACAGACAAAAAAATAAATAAAAATAAAAGCACTGTCCTGTCGGGCCCTTTACTCACAAGTCACTTTAGATCAAATGGTCAGATAAAAGCCACCAATCATCTAAAATACTTTTATGTCTGTTTTTGGTACCTCGGAGTCACCGATGTAGGCCGCATGGTGCAGAGCTGTTCTTCCATTCTGATCTGTAACGTCCACGTCCCTCATGAGAGGCAGCAGAGACGCGGCGCATCTCAGCGCCCAATTCGAGGCGGCCACATGCAGCGGCATCTGCCCCAACCGTGCCCTGGCTTCAACCTCCGACCCCTGACTCAGCAGCAACCCCACTGCCTTCTAAAAACGGACAGGATGGTGAGAATACAGTACAGGAAAGAATAAACCACGAGCATCTGTGATACCTCACAAATATGGGCTACGATCCTACATTGTTTACATTACATAGGGGTCTTAATGGCAACAAAACATTATTTATTCTAGTACTAGGCTGTTCGGATGACCCCTGGCTAATTGTTTGCCGATAATAAAACGTTTGCACTGATCTGCGCTCTAGTACGAAAACACGTTATAAAAATACTGAAAAGACTGACGTCATTCCTGGAGGTGGCGGCCCGGTGCAGAGGGGTTAGTCCAGCTTGGTCCTTAGCGTTAACATTAGCACCTGCAAACAAAACCACAAAGAAATACCAATAAAAGAAAGAAAAAGAAACACCAGCACACATTAAAAGGTCGTATCGGTAAGTCAGTGAACGAGCGAGTGCGTATTATAAAGGTACCTGATTTGATAAGGAGGTCCATGATGCGGACGTCGCCCAAAAACGCAGCGGCATGCAAAGGGGAGCGACATTCTTGGTCCTGCAACAACAATCAGCCACCAGTGTTACAATATCTTGGTTTATTATTAATATTTACAACTGGAATATAACTGGACATGGGGAAAAACATTTGGTAGTAGGTACTGTGCTTTTGTTGATGCTGTGGGGGGTGGGGTGTAGTGCTAAATATTATATCTATTATTTATATGACCCCAGTATACTTTAAGTTACCTAAAGTGAAATGATTTTACCCACCAGTTCATTAACATCTTCGTTTTTGTGCAATAACAGCTTCACCTCTTCTATATTTCGGCAGAATATGGCCTGGACTAGCAGGGTCTGGAAGAGAAAATATACATTCACTACACGATTTTCATACAACAAAACAATCTAGTAGGGAAAATGTGACTTGATAGCTGACAAATAAATCATTTGTTTAATGATTTAATGATTTATCTATCAGATATAAAAAGATCCAGAAGTGAAAGTGTAGAGCTGAGACCACGACTGCAGATCAAACAGCAAGCCATTGTGGGCAAAAGTTAATTTTTAATTTCCATTAAATGACTTCCATTAAGTAATAAGATCATAACAGGGGCGCTCGGGTGACGATAAGTTCTCAAGTTCGAATCTCATGATGGAGAAAAGGTTGGATGGATTTCTGTCCCTTAATGCAGTCGAGGCACTGAGTAGTAGAAGAGCACACAGAGCACAGCGTGATCCTCTCTGTGCAATCCATGGCTGGCTAGTGCAAAGATCCATGGCTTAGCCAGCGTGGGATTGATGCAAATGGCAGAGGAATTGAATAGGGAATCGGAAATGACTAAATTGGGATAAAAAGGAGGGAATATACACATCGTCATTTAATGACAATTCCATAGATGAATGCCTTTTGTGCCAACACTCAACAACCATGGGCCTTATCTAAATAGCTGAGGTCCAAAAATGAAGCCACCCGGATACAAATAGAGTGCTTTTACACACAGATATACATCTTATACTGCACATATCCTTTAATTCTGTACTGAAATTGGACTTAATTCTTTTAGGGTACCAATAGTGCCCATTGGAACACATGGAGGGGTAAAATGTGGCATTAGTGCTGGTGCCATGGTACCAAGGTGGTTCCTTTTCATTAATACAATTATTACAGTGTAATTGCACACCAATATGTTACATCAAAATGACTAACTACTGTATGCACACTAGATAATCTACAGTCTGTGTGGGAAAATCCACCAGTTTAATTAAAAACACTAAAATGTAAACATGTTGTATTGTTTGATTTGGTGAAGCTGTAGTGGTGAGATTAGGCTGTCAAATCAATGCATGACTGTAATAACACCGGCTGCACTATTACAGATCACATGAAGCTTATTTACTCTGTGGTTTACCAGTGCAATCATTTGCTAAAAAAAAATCCTGATTCGGTTTTAAAAACGAATAAAACACCATCAGTGCAGCGCAGTCGGTTTAAATGTCAACGCAGATGCTAAATGCTAAAGCTAATCGATGGTAAGCTAAAGCAGAGCTGGTAAAAATAAAGATGTTTTTTATTCTCTCACCTGTTCAGTAATGTTTAATATTCCCATCTCACAAAATCAGTCCGATATAACCTGATCCTTATTCAGGCCATGAACGAGGAGGAAAAAATACTCATTACTATGAATAAATATATAAAAAATGCTAACAGCAGCTACATCCCAATACTCCGTGTTTATTGCTGTGAGTTGGTTTCATATTCGCATATTCGGATTTCTTTCCTCAATAGCTTTTAAAAGATGCGTCCAAAAAGGCTCATCTGTGTAACTGCTCATTGTTGGCAATCAAGACAATCAACTACATCTCAGTTTACTACAGTAATAGATGCTTTTCAAACTGTAAACAATACATTACACCTCCATTACAGTGCTGTAACCGCTACAGGAGCTCAGGGAGCGTCTAAACACTCACATAACAGGAACAGCAGCAGAATCACAGGGGTCCGAGCACTAAACCCATTGTTTTTGTTTGTTTTAGGAAATACTTTTAATAGCTTTGTAACAACTCATCGCTTCGAATAATGATAGAATAAATAGACAGACTTTACACAATATTTACACCTCTCAGACTACATGTTATTAGTTGACAAGCTTGATAAGCTGACAAAATTTAATTAAAAAAACCTTCTAACCAATTCCTCAGAGTGCTCAACAACAAGTTGTATTTCATCAAATGTAAGCCAGAAGATAAACTACACCTGCTATACTGACACTGTCACCCTTTATTACATAGTTTTACATAGTATGTAAGATTTTTAAGAAATATTTCAATAGCTTTTAAAATATTCATCAGTTGTATTTTATCAAGTGTAATCCACATTACACACTACAACTCTTATACTGACACTTTTACCCTTTATTACATCATAAAAAAACAGATTTTTATGTATAACTTCAATAGCATGTAAAGTATTCATCATATTGCTCCAAAACAAGTTGTATAATTGGTGACAGTGTCAGTATAAGAGTTGTAGTATGTAATGTGGGTTACACTTGATAAAATACAACCTGTTCTGGAGCAATATGGCCAATCGTTTAAAAGCTATTGTAGTAATTAAATAAAAATCTGTTTTTATTATGAAATAAAGGGTGACAGTGTCAGTATAAGAGTTGTAGTATGTAAAATGAGTATTTCTATACAACACAGTTTGTTTTGGAGCAATATAACCAGTTGTTCAAAAGCTATTCATATAAATTCACAGAAATAAATCTACCACCAGAATTTAGCTCATGTTAAAGCTACCACTTGTGTAGAAGGCAGATGTTCTCATACTGCTTATTATGGAGCAACACTGTCATTTGATCAAAATACCAAATAAAAGATAAATTAACCAATATATGTGGTGTAGCATAAGGGGTTGGAATTAAATACATATTGTTTTGAAGCAATATATTACCAACAAGATTGGAATTTTTACAAGAGCCTTTTATTACAGGCCCGCAGATGTTAAAATCACCAGGATAAGAGGTTTAGTAAGTCATATATGAGCTACACTTGTGTTTTTACTGTGTATTGTAGTTTATAGATCACGGCTGCATGTACAGTAGAACACAACATGCTGTGTGGATTTCAGAAGACAAACATTTGTGAAGTAAACTAAGTTCTAGCTGCTTGTCTTGAATTTCAACAACGATAATTAGCTATTATTAAGCCTATAGCAGCACCGTTCAAAAGCTATTGAAGAAACCAACTTTACCGCAGTCACACACACACACACACACACACAGTACATTTGGATGATAATTCTTGTAATATTTATATTTGTGTAGTTACTTTAGCTGTAATTCACATGTTTGTTTCTTGTTCCAAAGGAAGACTGAATTCCAAAAAGCTTTCTAGAGTCAATCCTACATCTGTGCACTACAGTACATAGGGTACAACAAAAAAAGGTGTGTTTCTTTATAATAACCTGTTAATAACGTTATTATTAGTGGTATTATTATTACTACAGTTGTTGTTATTATTACTAGTATGTTTATTGCACTAGGCACTTCGTATGTTATTATTCCTTGTATTATATACATACATAGCCTATCTCAGCTGAATAATGAGGAATTCTGTAGTCTGTGTATTCTTTAAAAGTTCTTCACTTCAACTCTTCACTCAAATTGTTATGCTAATTATATGAATCATTAAAATTGTATTACATTAAAAAAAAATAAAAAAGGAAGAATGTTCACTTGTGGTCTCACAATTTTGGCCCCCATTGTATATTCTATGTAAGTATAATAAATACATTTAATAATATAACCACTAGCTTTGCCATTGATGGGGATGATGTGGAAGTAGTGGAAAACTTTTGCTTGTTTGGAGCATTTTTTAACAGCAAAGCAGTCAGGAAACACCAACAAGGATGAAGGAACTGGAGAAGATCTTCGGATGTAACGAGTTTTCTCTCCAAACAAGGATTTTTAAAAGAACCATTTAAAGCAGGACTGGGATGAGAGCACCCTGGATTGTGAAGAAGACAAACAAATAGATCCACCAAATCGAATCTGTCTTACTTAATAACCAGATAAGCGAACTGAAGCTCTTTTATTGTGGAAACATTATGAGAGGAATCAATTCATTTTAAAAGAGTTGAAAGTAAAAGAGGAAGAGGACGGCCAGCAACAAGATTGATTAAAACAATTAGAGGAACAATGGAGACTTTAAGAAACCTGAAGACCTAAATAGAAGTCATGATACTCTGCAAAACGCTATCACGTGGTTGCCAGTTGTCTGAATCGACAGCTATAATAATAATACTGTACTCTTGTTTATATTTCTATACTGAATTCTATTTTATAACTATACACTTATATAATATGTACATATAATTGTTCTAACCTTCTTACTACAAGAGGTTAAATGTGTACTCTGGTTTACCACACACTTCTACCTGGTCTTATCGCCACTGTACCATCTTTACCTCTAACTAGGTTTTATATATATATATTAAATGCGCAATAAGTGAATGTAAATAATGTAGTATTTGATGCGTATTGTGTTTAACGTAAACACTAAGACAAATTCCTAATATATGTGAATGTTAACGGAGAATAGAAAGAATAAAACAGACAAGCAAGGAGGGATTCGATGATTTAAGCCATTCAATCTGGCAACCCGGTTATTGACGTACATAGTGATACCGCTCGCTGTCAAATCAATGTTTTCGCTTTCTGAGGATTTTTAGTCGATTATTAGATTTGTGAAAGACGGTGAAGGGGTTAGACGCGTTTTTAGATGAAACAAGTGATTTTTCGGCGTCTTTAGTCGATATGTTGAACTGTTTATGGGTTTTATAAGCGTACACTGTGTTAGTTGGTTAGCTTAGCTTAAATTGAACCGTTATTTACCTCAGCCGTTGCTAACCTGATTTACCGGGTGTGAATACTGAAATAAATACATATCTATGTTTTATTCGATATTTCGGATGAATGTTGGTATTTAAGAACGGTTTAATGTAGTTAAATGTTAATGATCAGGTAATAACAGGTCATTGTAATCAGTAATGTTATTCAATGGCGGGTTGTTTGAGCGCGCGCCGCTTGTGTACAGTCGCGCTGAAGCCGGCGCGCGCTATGGCTCTGGTGCAGGTGTCGGGGACGAGCCTCAGGTAAAGCCAGTGCAACGTGAACGCGCACACACACCTATTCAGTGGCTTGGGCATCAAACGTGTAAATTTAAATTTAGAAAATGCATCATTATTGAACATTGTATGCAGTAACTAGGATTGTTTGGATCCCGGTGCTTAAACAAGGACCCCTTGTGCATTTGTTTTTCTCTTTATATCAGTCTCTAACCCCACGATGATGGAAAGCTTGTGAGTCTTGGAAGTTGAGATTGAGAGAAAGTACAGTTCTGTTCAAACTGCACTTCAAAAGCAGTCTCTGCCCCTAATTAAGTGTTACTCGTTTCAGCTGGGCGTGGCCCTTTATACGTTGTCTTGTAACTCGGCTCGTGCATGGCGGGACTGCCTGTTTGTTTGTGTATCTGTCTGTGTTTGTTGATCGTAGCCGTCTGTGTTTTGTATGTCGTTTCCAGGCACTTCGCAGCTCCTGCGGTCGCACTGAGAAAACCCCAGAAATGGACGCAGTGCTGGAACCAAAGAGCAGCACCAACACCTCAGGCGAAGCGAGGTTTTATCAACCTGGCCAACAAGAGGAAGCAGTACTCTGAGCGCAGGATTATGGGGTACAACATGAGCCACCGCGTTTCAGTTGTTTTTCTATTGATAATTAATTCTGTTAAGCATAAGGCGACTTATACAGCGGTGCTAATGTTGTGGCTCATCGGTGTATGGTCGAAATTATATGCTTATATTATATGCTGTGCAAAAGCAAGGTTTATAAAGGTTTACCAGGGACAGGTGTGGCCTAGTGGTTCTGGACTAGTAATCCAAAGCTTGCTGGTTCAAGCCCTACGACTGCCAGGCTGACACTGTTGGGCCCTTGAGCGAGGCCCTTAACCCTCAATTACTGTCACAGTACTGTAAGTCGCTTTGGAAAAAAGCCTCCACTAAACGCAGAGAATGTAAACGTCTATGACCATCTGCACCAGGTACTCCATGCAGGAGATGTACGACGTAGTAGCGAATGTAGATGATTACAAGCACTTCGTTCCATGGTGTAAGAAGTCCGTCACGATCTTGAAGAGGGCCGGCCACACCAAAGCTCAGCTGGAGGTGGGATTCCCTCCTGTGGTGGAGAGATACACGTCCATGATCACCAACGTTCGCCCTCATCTGGTTCAAGTGGGTCCTTCCATACTTCTGTTTGACTTTGATTTGAACTATTTGTGGAAGAATAAATGAGTAATAATAATAATAATAATAATAATAATAATAAATGAATGATGCTAAACAGAAGGATTTGACATTGAAATCATCAAAGTCAAAGTGAAGTTTATTGTCATTCAGACTATACAGCTAGGAGTGCACAGCTGAACCAGATCGCGTTTCTCAAGCTCCAATGTGCAGAATATGAAACAAAGAAAGAGCAGATACAAGACAAAATATACATTACGTTTTAAAAAAGATTTACATTAAGTAAAAAACATAAAGAACAATATTGCGCATACATTGTAAACAGACATAAAACACAGTACCAGTCAAAAGTTTGGACACACTTTCTCATTCCTGTGGTTTTTCTTGATTTTTTTAATAATCTAAAATGCAGATTAATAATGAAGGCGTCCAAACTATGAAGGAACACGTATGGAATTATGTAGTAAACAAAAAAGTGTTAAACAAACCAGAATATGTTTTATATTTTATATTCTTTAAAGTAGCATCTTTTGCTCTGATGAGGAGCTTTGCACACTTTTTGGCATTTTCTCAATCAGCTTCATGAGGTGCCACCTGGAACGCTTTTCAATTAATGTTTGTGCCTCGTCTAGAGTTAATTTCTGGAATTTCTTGCTTTTTTTAATGTGTTTGAGAGCATCGGTTGTGCTGTGCAGAGGTAGAGTTGCTAAAATATAAAACATATTCTGGTTTGTTTAACATTTCTTTGTTCACTACATAATTCCACACGTGTTCCTTCATAGTTTGGACGTCTTCATTATTAATCTACAATGTGGAAAAAACCACTGAAGAGAAGGTGTGTCCAAACTTTTGACTGGTACTGTACACGTTAAGTAAAGTAAAAAATATATACACACTAAGTAAGAAATATTGCACATAGTTCGCAGTGATGAGGTACCGGTGTAATAAATAAATAAAATGCCTGGTGTTACTAAGTTATTGCACAGAATATAATAGAAGAGTAGCAGCATGATGTAGGTATTTAAATCTTAATAAATAAGTGTGGTTAGAAAGTCCGTAAGTGTGAGCAGGTATGTTGTGTGTGCTGTTATAGGGAGTTTAGTAATCTGGTGGCTTGTGGCAAGAGACTGAACAGTCAATAATTCAATAATTCAGTAAAATGAAGGCAATTTTATGTTTATATAGTCAGAGGCAGTGAACTGATCCACCGCACATCCACTCAAGCAACAAAAACAGTATTTATTAATGAACACAAACAATGATCGTTTACCAGATAAAACAAATACGGCAGCTTTAGTCAAAGCAACTCACAATTACGACCGAAAACAATCCAAGCAGTTGAGGGTTGAGCGGCAGAGATGAGCCGTGATAACGTTCTACATCAGTCCGTTAATCCTCATATTTTCGTCTCCAGGCGGTTTGTTCGGACGGGAAACTCTTCAACCACTTGGAGACGATATGGCGGTTCAGTCCAGGCATTCCCGGATATCCAAGAACGTGCACGGTGGATTTTTCGGTAAGTCTCATAGTCGAACATACTGTAAAGACACTATATGTCCAAATATATGTGGACACTTGACTATGAGCTTGTTGGACACCCCATTTTAGAATCGTTCTCTTTTTCCTGTGTGGCTTTGATATCATCTGCGCCTCTGGACTTCTTCCTGCCGGACTTCGGAGTGTGTCTGTGGGCAGTCGTGTCCATTTGGTCAATATAGTCATGCCCACAGACACAGTCCCGGCTCGCAATCTAAGTGTAATTCATCCCAAAAGTGTCAAGTTGGGTTGAGACCAGGGATGCGTGTAGGCAACTGGAGCCGGTTCATGACTTGAAAGAGAAATGTATAGATCCGGAACGAGAAAGGGGACTTCCCCAACCTGTTGCTACAATGATGAAAGCGTATTATTTAGCTTGTGTTATTTGCATACACTTGTTAGCAATAGATGTGGTGGAAATGACAAAATTCAATCTTTAGGAGGGGAGTCCACATACTTTTGGCCATATAGTGTAGCTACAGGTATGTATTAGTGTCTGTGTTAACTAGGTGTGACCTGTGTGGACTGAGCCACCCCCGAGTACCGATCTGATCAGGATCGAGCCTTGATTTCTTTATCTGTCCTTGCACGGTCAGATCTCGTTCGAGTTCCGCTCGGTCCTGCACTCCCGGTTAGCCACCGTGTTCTTCGACGAGGTGGTGAAGCAGATGGTGGCGGCGTTCGAGACCCGAGCCGGGAAGCTGTACGGTCCCGAAACCCGAATCCCCCGAGAACTGATGTTCCACGAGGTACATCAGACGTGAACCCGCAGCGCCTGCGTGTCGTCCTGCCGCCACTGGCGTCGACTGGTGGCCCAACTGGCCGCTGTTCTGCTTTCCCATGAAGTGTGATATTTATATTTATTTATGAATTTCATTATTATGAAATGGCACTGTAAAAGCACGACGTGTGAGGAACAAATTACTTACGGGGCTTTTAGTCTGTTTAATCACTGACATCTTAATTATGTTATTTGTTGTAAATGTTGCATCTTGTGTGTAGCTTATGTGTTATGTGTCCAATGCTGTCATTAGAGTGCAATAAGTAAATCTATATAAATATAAAATTAAAGTGGGCGCTAAAGTCCGCGCACTACAGGTGGAATCCAGGGTTCGAATCCCCAGCCATGCTATCGGCCTGTCTGGTGTACCTATACAGTCACGACTGGATAAGACATTAGCGTCCTGTCCGACCCAACCCAGAGACCAGGATAAAGCTATGATAAAACGTGGTAAAATTAATAATATCTGATGGAAATATTACTTTAAAACTAATTAACAGTGGTTTAATGAGCTAGCGCACCACTGCCATGTGTGAGGGAGGGAAAAGTCAGTATATAGATAGATATAGATATCAGCAGAGCGGTAGAGAGAACAGAGTGGCGACACTCCCATAGGGAACCGTTGGAAAGGGGGCGGGACATATTTTCTGTGCAGCTTCCGGGTTGTGGAGCTCTGTATAGTTCCAAACAACCCATAGAGCCCCATTCATTTTCACTACTTATCAAGCATTTTTAGCTGTTTGTTGCTTTGTTTTAAAAAAATAATGAATTTGATGTCATTAATATACTTAATACTGTTATTGTTTAGCATTTGCTCAGCACTAAATGTTACATGTTTATCTTAATTAATAGGTATAACTGAATTTAGCTTAGTCAGTTAAGCTAAATTATTGACACTAGAGTCTTTTCACCTAAAATGGATTAATTAAAAGTTGATTAATCAAGAGTCTTGTTACAGAAATGATAATAAAACATCAGAGCCATAATAAATCATGCTACTTTTACTTTCATTCTTAAGTACATTTGAAGGTAAATTTAGTTTAGTACTTTAGTGGAGGTAAAGAGTATTTTACTTTTATTACTACTTTTACTGGAGTAATATTTCACCTTGGATATCTCTACTTTAACTCAGCTACATGGTTTGTGTACCTTGTCCACCACTTACATTAGACAAAATGAACTAGTGCATATTAATTATGAATTAATTCATGTATTACATGTAGAAATAAATTATTACTTACTCATGAAATAAGACGTGAATTAATGCTATTTCATGTACCTGCACTATAATGTTAAAGGTATTGGTACGGTAGTGTGTTTATGAATCTGTTCATTCAGTGCAGGTAAACCTTATGAATCCAGCCACATGGCTTAGTGTTTAACCAAAATGATTATTATTATGAATCCTCAGGAAAGTGAAGGGAGATTAGTTTATGTAAAAAACAAAACATAAAAAACTGTCTAATCTCTGTACTGTATATTGTCTCTACTACTTAATGATATCGCATTATGTAATGTATGCTAATATAATGTACTGTGTGTTAACAAGAACGACCTATTAAGTCATTATAAACATCAATCTTCCACTTCATATACCAAATTGATATTAAAGCAGATGCAGTAAATGTAAAGGCAGGTGAAAATACCCAGAAATTGTACAAATGTTTATTATTTAATGTTTAATATTTCATTCACTGCTGCCTGTCCCATAGGAGAACATGACAGCGCCGGGTTTGTTTGGAACTATCGGAGGGTTACATGAACCACGTGACCGCGTAGCGGCGAGATCAAGGAGTGTCGCAACTCTCTCTATCTACGGCTCTGGATATCAGTATAGCTACAACAACTCACTCACTTTCTTTACCGCTTATCCAATCAGGGTTGCGGGGGGGTGCTGGAGCCTGTCCCAGCTTATTAATGGGCGCAAGGCACACAGTAACGCCCTGGATGGGGCGCCAGTCCATTGCAGGGCACACACACCCATTCACCTGTAGGGCAATTCAGTGTCTCCAATTAACCTGACTGCATGTTTTTGGACTGTGGGAGGAAACAGATACGGAGAGAACATGCAAACTCCACACAGAAAGGACCCGGATCTCGCACCACCTGGGGATCGAACCCAGGACCTTCTTGCTGTAAGGCGACAGTGCTACCCACCGAGCCGCCAGCTACAGAAACTGAATCTGTGTAGTTTTACCATCTATAATCTATAATCAGTCAAAAGTTAAAAAATCAGGACACGTTATTTTTAAATCAGTGGTTGTGAAAATACGTTTATCAAAAACAGGTGATGAAAGATTGTACAGAAATCTGATCACAAAACTCAAGCCTTAAATAACAAGCAGTAAAAAATGAAGCAAAATGAAACTGACAGTAGAAAATCTTTATGAATAATAAGCTAATAATAATTAGCTAATAAGCTAATAGCACCGACGACTCGAGCCAGACAGACACTGCACCTACCGTACGGAATGTTCGTCTAATGTAAACAACAGCCCGCTACATGAGCTTTTTTTATTTTTCGAATTCGGTTTCGAAAACACCTCAGAAACAGTCCAATCTAAAATCTGATCCTGATTTCTGAAATCTGATGCCGTGTTCAGCTGCGCCTTCAGTCGTCGTCGTTACAGTTCATCGTGCGGGATCTTCAGCGCGTGGTCGCACAGATCTGCAAACAAAATCGACAAGAAAGTGATTTATTCCTTGTCCACCCGTAATTCCATTCATCACAGAAACACAACATGTTTCATGGTGCTGACTTGGTGTAGGAACACATTTTACCAAAACAAGAGGGGGGGGGCTAATACTTTTACACAACACTGTATCTACTGTATATTTGTCACACGTGAATGATTTAGGATCAATAAACAATCTTCAGAACTATTTAAACAGCAAGCGCATCATTTAATACAAAGCAAATACTGCCTTTCATAGTGAGAACGTCATAGCAGCTGTGAAATATGGTGGCGGTATGATGGTATGGAAGCAGGTCCTGGAACAACTGACATTATTAAGGGAACGGTACACTCGGTACATTCTCTGTTCAGAGTCTCTAACAACAAGTAACTGAGGAAAATGTAAGTTCATCGGTCCTGCAGCAGAACCAGGACTTAAAGTTTTGGTGCGGCCTAATTCAAGGTCCATTTTGACATTTTAATGTACATATAATAAAGCAAATTATGAAGTAATAAAATAACACTCGTATTTAGGGAGGATCTTTAGGGTATTAAAGGATATTTGTATTACCGGTTCTCTTGCTGCAGAGTTTGTCTTTAACGTTGTCCGTCTCGTGAGCGAAGAATTCAATCAGTTCATCTTCATTCTGTTCCACGATCGTCTCACACTGAAAACGATCAAAATAAATAAATATAAAAAATGACTCCTGTCGGCTGCTCCTGTCAGGCGTCCCTACAGCGGATCAGTCGACTAGTTTTCACACCAGACACCCTTTTTGACGCAACCCTTATTATTTTATCTGGGCTTGGGACCTGCACTGATGTGTGTCCCTATAATGACCCTAGGTTCACGTAACACCACGTAAATTGTGTGTTTGTGGGATTCAAAGCCATGGAATTTAGTCAGCAGCGTAGTTCTCGACATGAAGAGCGAGTACAGAATAAATAAATGTAAGTGTGTTCGATTTGATTTATTCAATTAACGATGCACAGGGCTTTATTTACAAGTGACCTGCAATACCACAGTTCTACCAGAGAGGTCACCAAATCACTAAAGGTTACAAACTGCAGCTTTAACCTAAATGTTTTCACTTATATATATTATTATATATAAAACACCCCGCTGGAGTAAATTCCTGATTCCTTACGGCGAATTTCAAGCTGGAGGTGACTCTCGAGTCGTAGGTGACATCTGAAAGGTCCATGGCCGCCCCATCGCGCGCGGTGTGCCGTACAAACGTCTTTCGACTGGTGGTGGGATCCACCCGCTCACCGTAGTCCTTCATCTTCTCACACAGCACCTCCATCAGCTCCAGCAGGTGACCCTCCGAGCGTGCGAAAGGAACCTGAGAGAGCGGAAACGTTCTCCAAGATCAAAGACTTCACCTGACAAGATCAATTCTGCACCCGGAATCAACAGTAATGATGAGTGGACATGCTTCACCTCCTTGATGGACTGGCTCCCATCGGGATTGATCCGGAAGGAACCCGTTTGGATCATTTTTTTGGGATCTACTTGTGATATGGCCCATTCCATCTCGTCAACCAGCGCTCGGCAAGCTGAAGGAGGATCAGGAATCGGAGACATTACATCATTAACCAGGTTTTCAACTATTTGGAACTCTGTTGGTTGCTTTATGTGTCTGAAATCAATAGTCACATCACTCTGTAGGTATACAGCCACTGACTGTAGCCCGTCTGTCTCTCTGTCATCACTCAAACAAATGAAGTCAGAAGTTTACATACATTTGTGAGGAACAAGTCATGGGGTTTCAGTTCCTGCAGCTGCTCGTTTCTGTGACTGAATGTTCAGACCCACACCTCTTTATCCACAAATTTTGCATAAATATAATTGATTTTAGGAGTTTCCAACAGGTCAAAATATACACACACCAAACAAGCATTACAGTGAGAAAGACTAGGGATCTCTGTACAGATCTCTCACAGATTTCTTTCCACTACATGGAGCAGTGGTCTCTTGACCAAGGATAGGAAGAAACCCCAAACGGTCATCTCAGTTTGTACCAGACATTTGACCCGATGGCCAAATGTGATCCAGGAACAACCAAATAAACGGATCTGCCATCATTTAGAAGCTGCTGGAACACAGTGTGTCCCTGTCTACAGTCAAGCAAGCTTTACAACCGCATGGGCTTACGTAATAAAGCCCCTGCTCCAAGTTCAACACCTTTAAGAGCAAAGAAGCCACGTTGTAAGGAAGACTTCCAGAAATGGGAGATCCTGTTGGACTTATTCCTACGATCCTACTGTGAAACATGGTGGTGGCAGCATCATGCTATGGGAGCGCTCCTCAGTGGAAGAGACAGTGAATCATGAGAATTGAGGGAGATGCAGGAACATCCTTCAGAGTGCAAATCCATTCAGATCGAGTTATTCAGTCACAATTGAAAAGGAGATGCATTTAAACCTAACAACACTGTACCTGCTGTCAGGAATAGTGGTGGCAGCATTATGATTTAGGATTGTTTTGTTGCCAGTGCAGCCAATGCATCGCAGGAAGTGGACAGAATAATAAGGAAACACCAGGGCTGAAAAAGGAAACATCAAACTGCTTTTGGAACGGTCGTTCTATAGACCTGATTCTACGCTTATAATGAATACGGGACTGGAGTGAAAAGCCGAGGAAGTCTGTACCAGAAAGCCAACAAATTTGGGTAAACAAATTCTACCGGGTCAGACATCTCACCAGAGTTGTACTAGAAGTTATTGATGGCTATCAAAGGCAGCAGATCTTCAGAAAACCCTCAGAAACTTACATGAGAACTTAAAAAACCATAAACTGTAAACTTTTAACCCCCACTGTGGTCAGTTTGATTCTTTACCTCCACATTTAATGTCCTGACTCTGCCTGGCTCCATTCACCAACACATGGAGGGACAGCAGCACACACAGATACATCAGGTACACCAGGTTCTTCATCTCCACTTCCACCAGGGTTCAACCACCTGCTGACCAAATAATGGAACCATCCATCATCATCATCATCATCATCATCATCATCATCATCCAGGTTTACATCATCTGATAAACATGAGAACACTCAAACTTCTGCTGGAGCTCACACATCATACAGAACTCATACAGAACTCATACAGAACTCATACAGAACACACACTGCACCTTCTATATAAGCAGAAGTAAAGTGTAAAACTCACCTGTTTGGAAGGAATGTTATAGATTCCCAACACCTCAGCTCTCAGTACTGAACTGATGACGTGCACACCGGCTTCCAGCTGCCCCACACACTGCCTGATTCACCGAAGGACCCTGCACTAAACATAAAAATACATATTATATCAAAGCTATATGACTGGTTTATATTAAATACTAAAACTGCTGGCTAAAACGAGCGTCCATATACTGTCATTTTAATATGCTTCATTGATAACACTGCAGGCTTAAAGAAATGACAATGCGTAACATTTGCGCAGAAGTTCGAGTCCGCATGCTTCACATCTATATGCGCAAGCCACGCGTGAACACGACGCGCTCGAACCCGGACATGCAGCCAGTGCAGTAATAATACAGAGAGACTGAAGGGTTTCAGTGTTTTATCATGTTTTTATTCTATAATCGAGCTGTTTTAGTTCAGCACTCATGCACCGTCAGGATTCTGCTCACAAACAGGTAATTTATCTATACATTTATTCCTGATGAATGGGTGCATGGGTGGGAAACATGCAGTTCTCTATATATGTACTGATTCTGATCACATGTTCCAATGTCATCAACCGAAATTTGACTTTTATTTTCTATTATTTATTTATTGCTGCTTCTGTTTTCTGTGTTATAAACTGGCAAATGTTAAACAGGGGAGATGTACGGTCCCTAAATATTGACCCCTTCTGGAAAGGCTGTACAAATATTATTTTTTTAAACTTATTATCCTTTCAGTCTTTCATCCAAAACATGAACAAAAAGCTCTATACTCTTAATTAAATGCACAATGATTTACAGTAAAATATTGGCACTTAGTTTATTTGGCACTTTGTGCAACCTCCTTGTGCTCAGACAGCAGCTGAGTCTTCTCTTATAATGCTTAATAATGCTTTAGGACACATGGCAAGGAATCTAAGACCGTTCCTCCATACAGAATCTCTGTATAGGCTTTATTGTCATTGTAGTTCTACAACGAAACTTTGTTTGGTGGCTCTCAGTGAGACCAGTAGTCTCAGAGACAGCAATAATAAGATATAACTCAGTACAGTGTTTACATGGTGATTATGGACATTTACACAGGGATTAAATAGTGCAAAACAGAACAGCGTAACCGGTATCACAGTAGAAAAAAAAAACAGTAATTATTGCACAAACTGGACTGATTTTATGTACATAATATAAAGTCTGAGGTTCATGCTTGTGGACTCTCCTCACATGTTTTCTATGGGGTTTAGGGCAGAAATGAAGTACAACCACTGCAGGGTCCCATTGTTCCAACTCTCAGAATACAGCTTGTGTTTGGGTTGTATTAGGAATCAAATCCTGATGCATTCTGTAACTGAATTTTCCAGCCTTAGATGTAAAATCTTTTGTTTTTGTTTATTGTATACAGAAATCTGCTTCCACTCATGTATAACATTTAAATGGTTTGTTTTTCAAATGAAATATTTTGTTATGTGCTAGTATTATGATGTATTTCTCAGATTAAATTACATTAAATCGTATAACTGTGCAATATCTCTCTCGTAGATGTTACTCAGCGTCTCCGGTCAGACTGGGTGCTCTGCAGAGGCTAAATGAGAAGTGTGAGCAGTTTTTGGAGCAGAGATTTCCTCACATTTCTGTCCTGTATCGAACCCTCATGAGAGGTAATTATATGTATCTTTTGTTCTCTGTGTTATAGCTTGACATTTGAGTTCTGCATGTGCATATTGACAGATTTAGTATGTTTATCAGTATAAATATCCTCTTAATGCATTTATTTTATTTGTTTGCATCATGCTCTGGTGGGTCATTTTGTATTATTACATTCATATTATTACAGTGTGCATTTGTTTTAAATTAGTCTTGGTATTTTTATACTTTATTTTAGTCTTCTCGAAGTCGTGCACATCATGCAACGCTTTTAGCAAATTTGACCGGATGCTTGACCTCACGTTTGCTGTGTTTTAGGATTCCATCTCTTGTTTGAAGATGTGAAAGAAGTCAGAAGGATAAAGCGGGTCATGCGCACCAGTAACGTCCAATTTAAAGAGCTGCCATATCGAGACATGGAGAGACTCGTCCTGGTAAATCCTAAATCAGTGAAATTACTGTGAGTTGCTGTGTGTCCATAGCTGTGGATCAAAGTTGCATGATCTAGAACTCGGGCTCTTGTTGTTAAAAGGTGAAACGCAGCAGCAGATCATGTTTATGGTATTAAAATGTGCCAGCAATTAATTGGAATGGAATTTGAGGCTGTTTTGTTCATGTCTAACATGTGACCAGAAGGATTGTAAACAAGTCAGACCGGCTCGATGAATTTTAATTGCTGTGTATTATGTTCATACTTTCATCATGTATCATAGATTCTTTTTTTATTTAATCTGATCTGCATAAATAAATCACTGTGTAATAATAATAATGATCCTGATGAAGATAAATGTGGGACTTAACCTGTGTTTTCTTTTCAAGTGCTCCAGGTTGAGACCTTTAGTTGTGACCTCTACACCACATATTAAAATGATTTCTGTTTAATTTTATTCATCTTTGATGTTTTCGGTTTGTTTGTGTGTTGTAGTTTCGGAGGGACATGGTTAAAGCTGTTTCACTGCTGGTGATCTCGATTCCTCCGTTCGCCATCGGCTTCGTTTTCCTCCTGATGTGAGTGCACGTACTGTTTGCTTTATTTATTTTTCCTGCTGATTCATCCTGGTCAGGGTCACACAGGGTCCAGCACTACCTGAAATTATTGGGCATGATGCAGCAACACGCCATGGACTTTGGGAGTGTAGGATGACGTAAAATGCGTCTGTGTAGAGAGATCACAAGGTTTTCGAGCAGACCCCATATATTACAGCTTGTTTGCAGAGGTCTGGGAATCTTGCAGCAAGAAATAAATCTGTTTCTGTTATCCAAAAAAACAGTCAAAGCTCAGGCAGGACCGGAGGCATAAAATAAACCCCAATTACTGCATGTGTGCAGGTGAAAAAAATGAGTGTCGGTCACGTTCCTGTTTCAGCGTCTCTTGTTTTCCCTCCAGGTGCCTTTTTCCACGCCAGCTGCTTTTTCGACATTTCTGGACCCCTCAGCAGCAGAAGAAGTACCAGGCTATCGACCATGCGAAACGTGCCCAGTGCCATGCAGAGATTCTAAAAAATATCATCAGTGTGGTGCCTAGTGTTAGCGGGTGGCGCCAGCGTACCATTCTTCTCAACCTGTGCTCCAAGGTGCCTGCTCTACACACTTTTTATGAATGATGTTAATTGGTTTGCTTCGGGGGTTTGCAGGGGCTTTAAACGAAAGGTTTTGCAGAAATGTTTTGATAGCTTTGGGAGCAGTGCTTGCTGAGTGGTTCCTGTGGCGTGTTCCTGCGTACATGTCAAAGCTTTCTGTAGGTATCTGCCACCATGGGGTAAAGAGAAGCGATTAGGAGACGTGCGCTAGCCTGTGGGCAAAGATAGTAAAAGCAGTGTGGAACTGAGAATGACTAAATTGGAAGAAAAAGATGTAAAATTCCACTCCGCTGTTAAAAAACTTTTAATAAACTTTTAATAAATAAGTAGAGAGATGAGACTAAAAGCTTTTCTATGATACTGTTAAACCTAGGATGGGAAAGAACTGAGACCCTGGGTCTCACAGTCTTTGGCCTCAGAATGGTGTCTTTGTAGAAGATTATATTCTCTAAACTAAAATCACCTGCTAGATTAGATTGTGCTAACGACATTACTGTACTTTAAAATAAATTGAAATAACCGTTGGTTGGAGATATGGGTGTTCGAATGGGTCAGAGAGACGATCGTTTTATGAATTTAATGGTATTCAGATTTGAAGATGAGATGCAAAAGAAAGGCGGTGTGATTCATTTTCCCCATGTAGAAAAGGGCGACTCGGTGGGTAACACTGTCGCCTCACAGCAGGAAGGTCCTGGGTTTGATCCCCTGGTGGGGCGGTCCGGGTCCTTTCTGTGTGGAGTTTGCATGTTCTCCCCGTGTCTGTGTTGGTTTCCTCCGGGTGATCCGGTTTCCTCCCACAGTCCAAAAAGAGGCAAGTGAGGTGAATACTAAATTGTCCATGACTGTGTTCGATATTGAAGAGTTGAACTGATTAATCTTGTGTAACGAGTAACTACTGTTTCTGTTATGAACGTTACCAATGTGTGTAAAACATGACGATAAAATCCTAATAAATAAATAATAGTTTCTGTATTAGTTAGCCAGGATTAGATAACTGACATTGAGTTGATAGAGGCATAAAGTCTAAGCGTATATAATTAATTTTCTACTTTTTAAATGTTGTGTTTGTGGTATTTTGGGTAAATAATGTTTTATTTTTTAGTAAGGTTAACATCACATTAATGCTATTAGCATTTAGCTTCTAACGTCGTTGTCTCAGCCGGTTTAAACCGGCTCAACCGATTCATTTTAATGATTCGTTTGAAGAGAACGACTCCCTAATGAATCAGTCGACTCTTCTCTTGTGCTGCAGGTTCAGACCGGGACCCGTCCGAGTTTATCCGAACTTCAGGCTGTACGAGAGATCTTCTGCTCTCCTCCTCTGGAATTAAACTCACTAGAACCAGGCAGTCTGGTAAGTTGAGCTATATATTTAAATGTGAACAAATATTTGCCCCTTTTTCTGGTTTTCTGTTGCTGTATATTGTCACGCTGCACAGATTTAAATGCTTGTGTGGCTACACAATATATTGGAACTGGAAACCAGGAGAACAATAAAAACAACAATAATAACTACAAAATTTAAACCTAAAACAATGGGTCACTGAGAAAAATACTGTGGTTATAATTAAATAAACGATTTTAACAGGCACTTCTACACGAGTGCCCCCTTGTGGAGGCTTTATGTTCCATCTTGACCAGATTGGCATCAATTTCATTAATAAACAGTATTTCGTTTCGATGCATTGCTTGTGTTTCCTTGGTAAAAAATAATGGACAAATTGTGGGTCGCTTGTAAAAAAGTTTGAAAAACACTGCATTAGAGTTCAAACGTTTATACACAGTTCACTTTCCATGCAGTGAGAGTGTGCCAGCAGTTTAGGGAAGGCCCTTGCAAGCATGATCCATAAAGACAGGGACTGACGAGCTGCACAGAGCCCCAACCCATTAAACACCTTTGTGATGAATTGGAGAGGGGCGGCTTCTTTTATTAATGCCTGTGGTTTTGCAATGGGATGTCCAGCAAACTCACTGTCAGGTGTCCACATACTTTTAAGTCTGTTCTTATTATTCAGTCCCAAGAAAATAATAAAAAGTTGCCAAGATTCTAAAAATCTAATCCATGTCTCTTAATACGTAGTAGTGTATGTAAACTTTAGACCTTAAGTGTGGGTATATTTTTATTAGCAGCCTCATTTCACTCCTCGTTTCCCTCCCTGGTTGTTTTTGTAATTCCTTTCTCCCCTCCTTTAGAGATCTTTGGGTTCTCAGCTGCCCATCATGGTTTGGTTTCCGAGTTTCATAACGCGAAGGCGACTCGTCACCAAAGCTCTGGAGCTGCTCTACCTGGACCGCGCGATGAAAAACCTCGGGCTGGATCAGCTCAGTGAGGAGCAGAAGAGACAGGTCACATATTCTGACTTCCTCTAACTGATGTCTATTGTAAAAATCTCAGAATTCTTTATCTGATTATTATGTTCGTATTTCCTCATCAGGCGTGTGATCTTCGAGGATTAAATCCAAGCGATCTCAGTTCCGGTCAGTGTCGAGACTGGCTTCAACAGTGGCTGCAGCACTCAGCACAGATCCAAGGTGGGATTGATGAATGAGCATCTTAAAGAAGTGTCGTCAGCTTCTAATATCATCTAAAAATATCAGAATCCATTGTTCTTTACTAGTCCAGAATAACTCCAACGTTTGAGATTTATTTCTCCCAATTTTTATCTTAGCCAATTATTCTTCCACTGCAATTACTCTTTTAGTCCGGTCTTTTCCCACCCATCAGACTAGTGGCCAATTGTGCCTGCTAGGAGGCACCCAAACTCAGAGAGTGCAGAGCCGCAGTGGTGGTGTGCTAGTGGAATATCCAGCTGTGCCACCTAGATAACCTCATATAACACTAGAAAATCATAATATTAGTTCCCCCTTTTCTTGCTTTTGTTATTGCATTGCATTTGTCACTTTGGAAAAAATCAGAACCAGTTCACCAAATTTTATAAGTAACCGAACTCTCGGACCTCACCATAAAAACAAGCAGTTGTTTTAAAGTTTCTACAGGAACACTAATATTAGCCAGTGCGTCATCGTTTCTACTGTTGTTTGATAATGTGATAAGGTCAGTGTTGTTAGTGCAGGAAACCACTGAACCACTGATGTGAGAAACATTTATGGACGGGAAGCGTCTTCGTAAAAACATTATACCAAGAGCCAGACATGATGCCGGTAGTGTACTGGTCTGCTGGTTGCATTGTTAGTGTGAGAAATAAATTCTATTTTTAAGTCATCTGTTCATGAGATGAAGCTGAGGCGTAACAGGGTTCAATCCACAATAAGAAGTGGGCATGTCTACATTTTGAAACTAAGATTAGACAAGCACCAATCTAACCATAAATCTACAATCCAGTCAGCACAAGCAACAGATCAGGTCTCTGGAATAATCTCCGTCTTGTTCTTTGTTCTGATTCCTCAGAAACAGAAACGTCTTTGTTCCTGCACAGCATGGCACTGCTGACCCTCAACTACCCACCCGTCCCAGAGTGAAGCAGAAACTGGAGCTGGCACGGTCGCGTTTCTTCCACTTCCTGTTTACTTCAGAATAACCACTTCACCTCTTTTCCTTTGTATAGTTTACTCACCAGCAGAAACGCCGATTTAAGAATTTCTCATTGTGATTCTGATGTATGATATGATGATGATTCTGTCGTTGTTGCCATGTTTGTTCTGACAGGATGTGATTTGGGACCACGTGTAAGTCTTGTACTCAGAATGGTGCACAACTGTGTTTGTGGAACAATCAGCATGGTTTTGGAACCAAAACAAACAAAAAAAAGGGAACAACACATATTAAGGACAGAATTGTCCAAGCCAATTTTATTTTATTTCTGTAATATAGAAGTGGTTGTGCACTTTATATTTTTTTGTTATAAGTTTTATGTCTTATATTTTATATTATATGTTTGGACTGCAGTTTTTCAGTCTGTACAGTTTCATTTGTTATTCTCAGGTTCTTCTCTCTGCATTACACTATATGGTGTAAATAATCTATAAAAGTGCTTTTTTATTTGTTACATTAGTTTACCACAATTCTGCCTTTTATTTCCACTTCACAGGTCATTTTCTGCATCTGTTTACAGTACAGGACCGTAAAAGCAGACTTTGTATGCCAATGTAAATAGAAATATATATAATATATGTATATAACTATATGTGTGGAGTCTTATGTAGAGTGTATATTTGTAAGTAGATGTATAGATTTCACATCAGATTGAGGTAAAAGTACTTGACTGTTGTCTGTCCAGCAGCTTAACTAAAGAGCAGCGCTGCTGTGTCTGATCCACTCATACCAGCACAACACACACTAACACACCACCACCATGTCAGTGTCACTGCAGTGCTGAGAATCATCCACCACCTAAATAATACCTGCTCTGTGGGGGTCCTGACCATTGAAGAACAGGGTGAAAGGAGGCTAAAAAGGCATGTAGAGAAACAAATGGACTACAGTCAGTAATTGTAGAACTACAAAGTGCTTCTATATGGTAAGTGGAGCTGATGGTGTAAAAACAAGGTGGTTTTAAATGTTATGGTGGCTGTGTATGTATATATATATAAAATTACAGCCACATGAGTGAAAACCCCTATCTGCACCCAAATCAAAATCATCATAAAGAATGATGAGTCAATGAATGTTGCAACTGGGGGGAAAAAAAACCACACAGGAGAACATGCTAAACTTCCCAGTGATTGGATGTAACATTCTAACATTTATACTCCTACTAGTTTGAGTCCGTAATTACTTTTAAGTACTTGATGCTAGATGATGCTTGTGAATCTCTAGAGAAACATTATAATATTTGGATTTCTACAGTAATTTGTGATCAAGCTGTAGAAAAAAAAAAAAAAAATCTACAAAGATGTTATAAACATGAAACAAAGTAAACGATGCAGAGGGTGGATTGGCTGCTCCAATTTGCCCCAGGTGTGAGTAGATGTGTCAGCGTTGTGCTGATATTCCTGCATTTGTGTTTTTCCTTTGCAGAAGGTTACCAGGATTGTGTTACATCCTTCATTTTAACCTGTTGAGATTGTGATCAAATCTAAACACCAGGTATAAAAAACAGACAGTAAACTCCAGAAGGATCTAATTTTGTTTAAGTGTTTATTAGGATTTGTTCCATGGGTGGAAACCAGAGCTCCCAGAGGAAACACAGGGAGAACATGCAAACTGGCATTTCTCATCATGGGAACCTCAGAGCTTCAGCCCTGCCAAAAAACCAACAAGTCATAATGAGTCCACAGCCAGAAGGTTGTATCACTTGTAACAGGGAGAACATGTTAATGGAAACATCTAGAAGGTTCCAATATAAAACCAATAAATTCTTAATCATCTCAGCAACATTTTCTGGTTAAAAAGCCCCAAACAAAAGCCTTCCAAACACACCAATCATTCTTAGACTGAGCTAATGCGCTGGGGCTTACCTTCTTATTTTAATATCTTTTACTAGACAGAAAAATAAAAGGTCACACTGCCCTCCACTTGTTCCTGGGTACAAGCCCAGAGCAGAGCCTGCACCCCCGCCGGGGTGTTAAATATGACATTAAGGTGTCCTACAGGGGGGAGAGGAGATAAAGAACCCAGTGTTAGGAAGCTTACATTTCATAAGTTGATCCCACTCCCCTGAACCTCTGTACTGGTAGTACACCACTACTCCCATTCACCACTGGAATCTGTTTTAAAGATCCAGATGAAGCTGCAGCTTCTTATGAAGCAAAGAGGAGAAATCAGCTTAACAGTGGAATTATTACAGTGAGCTGGATTGTGTATGGTACATTTTACTGTGTTACATCATTTACTGCGATCATCATCAGTCTTTCTGCCCCTGATAACCACAACATGTCGTGTTACACTAAATCCCAGCACCACCACCACCCTCCATCCATCCCCCATAAACATTTATTCAGAACCCTGGTGTCCCTCACACAGCCGCTGGTACCACCTGCTCCATTACCTCGGGGGATGAGACCTCCAGTTTTGCCGGGCCACTGCACCTTCAGCAGGTTAACTGGCTCAAGGACATTTAATAACCCGGCTACAGAAAAGCAGCACAGACACGATAAACCACATGAACTAAAGCTCATTAGATCACATGATGATCCTGTTTATATAGGAGACTACCTTCATCAAGGTCACAGGGAACTCCCCCCCCCCGACCACCTTACAGGAGTACTCCGGGCTGGCAGACTGGGTGGAGGGCAGCGTGCCTGTCCATGTGAGGCATTCTTTATCATCATGAGGATGATGGATGATGGATGATCATCATCATCAGAGGAAGAAGAAGAAATGAAAAGAAAGTGTGGATGAAAAACAACATCAGATATGAAGATATAACTTCAATCATTTCACATTTTCACTTCAAATCCCAAAGTTGAAAAACAAGAAAACATTTTGGGTTTCAAAATACAATATTGAAAAACAGACCAGGATGAGCCGTCGAGGTGGAAGGACCAGGATGAGCCGTCGGGGCAGTCTGATCAACAGCCGGGAGAGTTGGATCAACAGCCGGGGCCGGGGGAGTCGGAGCAACGATCAACATAAGACCGGGATCAGGTTGCTGAGGAAAAAGAGAAAAACACATTTAATCAGTTTAGTTTGAATAATTTGAAGTGGTGACTAGTATCAATGTGTTGTAGGCTAACAGTGCATGCATGTTAAGTATTAAAATGAGGTTAACCAGACAAAGTATTTTGGGTTCATAGGTCAAAATAAGACTCAGTGTAAATGTAAGAAACACTGCATCTACAGTACTTTATTTGCATTTTCTTTACTGTGGTCATTTTTTATTCATAGATAATCCCAATAATCTATAAGCACTCAAAAAAAATTTTTTGCTTCAAATGGATTCTGCCAAAATGAATAATGTGTGGCACTTTTAGCCCGTTAATGATCTGTTGGACCAATCGTTTAGATCGAAATATTTGGGTAAACATAAGCTGTATTTAAATAATCTTGTTTGGGCCAGATCTACTCCCTGATTGGCATATTACACTCAAAACAGCCACTGGTACCACCTACTCTTACCTCGGGGGATGTGACTTCCAGCACTGCCGGGCCACTGCACCTTTAGAGGGTTAAATGCCACAAGGACATTTAGTAACTCCGCTACAGAAAAACAGCACAGACACGATAAACCACATGAACTAAAGCTCATTAGATCACATGATGATCTTGTTTATATAGGAGGACTCTACCTTCATCAAGGTCACAGGGATAATTACAGTTTTAGGAAATATAATTAAAAAATAATAATGGAAAAATATACAACACATAAACACATATTTTTAAAAGCCATATCCAGGATGTGTTCCTGCCCTGCGCCAAGTGTTTTTGGATAGTGATCCAGCATGACCCTATTTGAGGAAAGCTGTGATTAAATGTTAATGAATGGAATTTTTCTGTTTCTTCATTGTCACCAACCAGTTTTATCTTATTCAGGCTGAAGAAAGAAACGGGGCACCAGTTCACCGCAGGGTAACGTACACGTCCACCCGCAAACGGGTTCCTGACCGCACATCTCAACAAAGCATTCAAGATGTCTCAAAGACTCAGTTACAATCATTGTCATTGATATACACGGGCATTGACCGAGTGAGCAGCCAATCCACTTACTGACATTTTTTTGTACACAAAGGAAACTCATTCAGGCACAGAAAGTTATGTGATGTTTTACACTTTTGGTTACATTCATGACAGGAACGGTAGTTACTCATTACACAAGATTCATCAGTTCACAAGTTTATATCAAACACAGTCATGGACAATTTAGTATCTCCAGTTCACCTCACTTGCACGTCTTTGGACTGTGGGAGGAAACCGGAGCACCCGGAGGAAACCCACGCGGACACGGGGAGAACATGCAAACTCCACACAGAAAGGACCTGGGGATCGAACCCAGGACCTTCATGCTGTGAGGCGACAGTGCTACCCACCGAGCTGCCCGACAGTTAAGTAAAGGTGAGGCTCGAACCCAAGGTCCTCAAGAATGCAGTGCTGCACCCACACTGCACCTCCATGTACTCTATGTACGCAATACTGATTCATCCATGACGTTACATGCAGGATTTAAGTCTGTTTAGTGCTTTATTAATGGAATGTTGGGATTAGTTTAGGGGTTTAGGGAGGAGTATGGGGATCTGGGACGCTGGTTGTTTGTGTCACGTGATCGTTGGTCATGCAGAGTAAATTTAGGATTTTCACTTCCTGTTTTCATTGTATCAGGAAATGAAGCTTCGACTCAAACACTGGAGCTGAGAAACACAGAAAATCATTAAAAAAAAATCATATAAAAGTGATAAAGTCGGTGCTGCTGCGGGATACTGAGCTTTTATTTAGGTAAGTCCTGATTTACTTCATTCGTTAATGATCCAAACTCAGACTTTAGAACGAAAGGAGCGTCCAGACACTTATAACTCCCCCAGTCATTCTTTATTAGTGTTTTCTATCGGGTTCCTACCATACTGGTGCTCTGCAGAAGTTTTAACCCCTCACGACCCTGTCCAGTAATAGAACCGGACCACCAGTGGACCACCACTGAGCAGAGTACATGGCAGGGTGATGGTGGTGAAGCTGGTGGTGGTGGTGGTTCACCAGCTACAATATTACTGTACAGTGTTTTTATGTCAGTGTGATGGTTTAGCTGGCCTACCAGTTTAATATAATCAAACTAGGTGCACCGTAAACATCTTGACCATTATGTCTGTCCAGCATGACATGCTCAACCGAACTGGACTACCATTTCATCTGACCAGCTTGATCAAATTGGTAAAACAGCATGACCAGCTTGACTAAGTTGTTCAAACCGCATGACCAGTTTAACCAGCTTGACCATTATGTCTGTCCAGCATGATCAGCTCAACCAAACTGGACTGCAATTTGGTCTGACCAGCTTGATCAAATTGGTAAAACAGCATAACCAGCTTGACCGTTGCGTCTATTCAGCATGATCAGCTCAACTAAACTGGACTGCCATTTGGTCTGACCAGCCTGACCAAACTGGTCAACAAGCATGACCAGCCTAACCAGCTTGACCATTGTGTCTGTCCAGCATGACATGCCCAATCAAACTGGACTGCCATTTGGTCTGACCAGCTTGACTAAGTTGTTCAAACAGCATGACCAATTTAACCAGCTTGACCATTGTGTCTTGGACTGCCATTTGGTCTGACCAGCCTGACCAAACTCATCAACAAGCATGACCAGCCTAACCAGCTTGACCATTGTGTCTGTCCAACATGACATGCTCAACCGAACTGGACTGCCATTTGGTCTGATCATCTTGATCAAATTGGTAAAACAGCATAACCAGCTTGGCCGTTGCGTCTATTCAGCATGATCAGCATGACATGCTTAACTAAACTAGACTGCCATTTGGTCTGACCAGTTTGACCAAACTGGTCAACAAGCTTGAACCAAGGAGGCTACCCGGCATGACCTGCTTGACTAAGCCGGTCGACCAGCCAGAATCCATCCAAAACCGACTGAGTTGATACCACTGACATGATACCATGTGGAGGAATGGTAGATTGTGGTGCCATACATGCTTATCACCATGTTATATTAAGTTTGTACAGTTGGCATAAACCACCTGATTCTGCCATGAATGGTATAAACAGGGCAACAACACCTACTGATGATTTGCATGTAAGGGTGGCATGTTCTCCTGGAACTGTTTAGACTTGAGAACTAGATAGATGGTCGGACAGAATGATTATTCTTTCTTTATCTTGCAGACTGAACCTGAGCGAAGTGAGCGACTCGGTGAGTAACTGCTGTGAAGGATCGAGGTAGACGTCTGCGAACCCAGCAAGAATCCCACAGTACACAGTAAGAAACCCGGCGAGGAACCCGACGAGAAATACGCTGCGAGGAATCCTGCGAGGAACCCGGCAGGAAATCTATCAGGTATCTCAGCGTGAAGCTTGTGAGTGTGAGATGGAGGACGCGTACACAGCTCTGTACCAGGAGTTCCTGCGTCTGCAGTTTCTGTGCCTGAAACAGGCTGCCATGTTACAGCATCTCACCGAGGCTCTGAGACGACAGCAAGGTACGTCCATATCACAAACCACACGGTCCTCTCGCTCGTGGTGGTGTGGAGTGGTCACTTTTAAACCCTGAGCTGCACCTTCATGATGTCGGAGCGACTTATAAAATTCAAACCCAGTTTTTACCTGCACATTTTAAGCCGAACTCTCTCACAAGGTTCTCCAGACCCTTAATAAAGATGCTTCTGGCCTTGCTGGCACTGAGAAGCTCTAGGCATATTGGATCATTCGGGTTTGGTTGGCTAGAGGTACCAGGATGAGAACAGGGCGTGGTAGAGGAGCATTCAGTGACCATGCTGCTCTTAGATGCAATAAACTTAAATATCACACTTTTTACGCCTATACTATTCATGATCTATATTTATCACTGGCCAGTGGAAACTGGACTAGTAATCAGAAGCCCCACCACCACTAAACTGCTCCCGTTGTGCCCCTAAACAAGACCCTCAAGTGCTCAGATTTTATTTAGTCATAAAATGCCAAAAATGTAAATATTTATGTTACATATAACCTTGTTATTTGTTGTTTTAATATTATTTTTTATTTATTTTACAAAAGTTTTCTTGTAATCATCAGGTGTAGCTCCGGTCCCTAACGGAGAACTTCACGACTTGGTTTCCAAACCGTTCCAGTGCGGACCGGAGGGATTAGGAACCCTGTTGCACCCTGAACTCGGAACACAAGTGGCTCAGACACACGCCCCTCCGCCACACCTCACAGGTATCAGAACTACAGACAAGAATGATTTTTAAAGGAATCTTTTTAAAGCAGGTGAACTTTTTTTCCTGCACTTTAGTGTTTTGACGACTTTGTAAGCCCTTTTAACTTTGTCTCCTGTGGTCCTAAAGTCATTTATTAAATCACCTGGTTCTCTGTAACCCCCCAATTACTGCATATTTCTCACAGTGAATTATTTCAGATAATTACACGAAACATGAATTTAATTACCTTTTTTAATTAGCGGATTACTTTTTCACACCCCTATAACTTTATAACTTTGCGTTTAGGTTCGGGTGCTTTCGGAACTTCTCCAGTAGTCGGAGGGATGAAGCGGCTCCAGCTCGACCCGGCGCAGGACGAGTCGGAACAGATCGGCCCGGTCGAAGCAGCGGCGGCAGAATCTCCGGGACAGAACCGGACGGAGGAGTCCAGTATTTTGGAGGAGTTACGGCAGGCTGAACAGCACTGGCACGGCAACCAACCGCAAACGATGCCACACTCCCGGGTAAACCATCACCGCATGGCCGAGTTCATTTCACTTCCTTGTGTGTGTGTGTGTGATTATATTTGTACGTGCATGATGTGCTAAATTTAAACTTCCTGATAAGAAGTTAGAGGAAGTTCTCCCGAGGTCTTGTTTACAAATCGATAGAACAATCATTTTATAGAATTAATTTATTGTTTATAACTCTGTTGTGTGACAGATTCCTTTCTCAATAAATAAATAATGACCCAGTAGCCTGGACGGGCGCTGTACAGGCACAGTTGGCGTGTCTGAGGGAGGGGGGGCTGGATGGGGATTCACATCGATGACAATGCAACAGCGACTCCTACTGCTTCCGTTAATTGTACGGCTTCCTTAACCAGACAGCAGAGGCAGTGAGGTGATACCCCGTCCGACCTTCTCTCCCTCAGACACGCACCATTGTGTCTGTAGAGCGCCCCACAAAGTCAGTGACACCACTGCTGGTCGTAATAGAGTGCTGCGCCACACGGCCGCCTCAGATTTTGCCCCTCTAACCATCCTCCTCACTGTATGAAGGGGTAAAATACTTGTTTTGTTTGTGTTTTGTAGAGGCCGTGGTCGTCGTCCTTCCTGAACAGCGAGATGCTGAGCGAGGCCGGCGGGATGCTAATGTCCCGGATCACGCTGCAGTCTCAGGTCTGTGAATTCTGCCACGCTGTGTTCCCTGGGCACACCACCACCCGAGGAGAATTCCTACGTCATCTCAACACCCACATCTCCTGAGATATAACCGGAGCTCGTTGTTTACACCTTGTACATGTGTTTGTAGTTGCAGTCGAGACTGTCGAGCTTCTGCTGGTTCATGCTAACTAGTTTTAACTGATAACTAATCATCACTAATCTGAGAGTAATCACTAGTTGAGAAGCTTAAAGTCACTGGGCTTATAGTAAAAGTTCAGCAGGCCAGGCCGGACACTTCTGGGTAGATTTCTCATGGGTGTAAGTTTTCTTTATTTAGAGGTGGTGGCTCTCCCTGTGGTTCGGTGGAGTCCTAGAGCTTAATAAAGCTTGGTTGTTCCACCTTATCAACAGCAGTGTTGTTAGAATTTTTAAGTTAAGCTACCCTGTTAGCACTGGTCACAGGTGTAAAGATAGAGAAAGTACAGTTTTAACACATTTTTATTTATATTATTGGTTAGTGCGCTATTCTCCTCCCTGTATTGACACTGAGGTGGTTGAAAATCCCAACAACACTGCTGCACCTGATACCATGTGTCATTACAGTGCTCGGAATGATCCACCAAGTGTTCATTTAGGGCTGTGTCCAGGCCAGTGGAGTTTCTTCACACCAGAGAGAGAGAGAGAGAGAGAGAACACTAGAACTTGTAGAGAAACCGACAATGACGCCGATTATTTTTCACACCCCTGTAATAAACAATACCCAGTGATAAACAATAAAATACCATTTATTGAGAATATTAAAAAATAAATTATCTGATGACAGTATGACAATGATTTCTACTACAGGAGGTACATTAGTGGACAGACCTATCATCATAACATTAAGGGATTTTAATCTGGATCATTTTCTGCATTTAATTTTCAAACAGCACACAAACGAACGTCTGAAAGCTTTAGCACAGCTCAGAAATGCGTCGTCCGTAAAGGTTCAGTAATATTAGTGTTAATGTTCATGTGATCCACGACGACACGGGGTTTAAAAGTGCTTCAGTTATCACGTCACAACCTAATTCTACACAGTCTGCGTCATGAACGTGTTCCATCAGGAGACTGAAACACACCTACACTTAGTGGTTGGTGTTAGCGAAGTGAGTTTGGTATTATTTACACAAAAAATCCCTCTTGCTGATCTTTTATATCCAGAATTCAGCACAGATCTGTGATTCTTTTATTCTAGAACTCAATTCAACTCAATTTATCATCATGTTCAGCAGGGATGTCAACCACCGATGGCTGCACAGATGGCTATGACTAAAAGGGGGAATGAGCTATTTCAGAATATTTGCAGATCTGATTTGCTCCTGGCGTTAAGGTGTCGCTGCTGGTAGAAGTGGGTGACGCACAACACCAGCCCTGAGGACCTGGATGAAGAACTGGCTAAACTACATCTAGGTGTAAGTGAAGGAGTATACGATGCCCTGTGATGGATTGGTCTATGGTACATGTGTGCCTTATGACATGCTTCACTTATCCTTTCAGTAATTTATTTTATCGATTAATCTAAATCAGGGTCGCACTGGGTTCAGCTCCACCCTAAAAGTTGTAAGGCAGGAATACACATCAACACACCAGAACACATTACACATTTACTTACTCAATCCACATGGGGGCAATTTAGAGCAGCCAGTGAGACTCAACCCACAGTGATGAGTAAATTCATCAAACTGTGCTGAACATGGACCTGATCTGATTAATACTACACACCAGTCACTCGCTGAATCATACAACTAGATCATTCTGACGTAGGACCTTCCACTACAGTTTTTGGATATCAGATGTGAGCATCTCTGGAGAGTTGGAGATCTTTGAGCCCTGAGTTCTGCAGGTTCCTGCTAGTGCTGCTGGTGGTCTTTTAATACGGATCATCTTTGGCAGGACTGATGTTCCGATGGGTTGCATTTACACCCCGTCTCTCTGATACTCGACCCTCCAGCTCTGCAATGAGAAGAAATCAAAATCAGTTTCTGCATGTTTACTATGAGAAGCTAAAAATCATACAGACTCGAAGAGAAGATCCTAAGGATTTTTCGGCAGAGTCTCAGATACATTTGATGTATTTTATATAGTCCAGAGAAAATACACATTCTAATTCATTAGCCCACCACGCAGAGACCCGAGTTTAAGTCTCAGTGGGGTCACCAGCCTGGTCGTGTGCTTAACTGAAACATTTTGCCGTGTCTAATGGAGTTAAGGCTCTCTGTACGAATCCACTGGCCGGTGTAAAGAACCACTGTGGTCATCAGATCTCCACAGGGTCGTTAAAATAGATTTAGGTTTGCAAGATAGTAAATAAAAATGAACATATTATATTATATAATAAATAGTATTTTGTGCAACCATACGCATAATGAAGTGGTTTGTTAAAATAAAAGGGAAACATTGAACCTCAGTGACCTGATTGACGTCCTTGCATAAACCACTAAGTGGACATTTCTACATCATCTTAATTCATTTCTTTAATGACAGGGTTACAGTTATGATAAGGGTTATGCTTAAGGCTATATGAAAGATCTTCAAAAAGTTTCCACACTTTTATATTGTGGTTATAAGCGGTGAGGGTGGAGGAGTAATCGATTGTGTCTGAGAGACTGAGAGACGCTTATAGTCCAGATTTAGCTCCATCTGATTTCCACCTTTTTGGACGCCCAAAGATGCTTTAAGGGGAAGAAGATTTTCATGTGATGATGATGTGAAAGCACCGGCGCATCAGCGGTTACGAGCTCAACCAGAAACATTTTCGCCGACGGCATTAAAAAGTTGGTACGACGCTGGAAAAATGCATCAGAAGGCGACAAAGTAGAAAAGTTTGTTTTTAAAATTCTTAATTAATAGAGTTTAAAAAAAGGTTATGGTTGGGGTTAGGTTATGATTAAAGTTATGTGTATGGTCAGGGTTAGGGTTATGATTAAGTTTATGGTTTGTGTTGGGGTTATGATTAGGGTTATTTAGCCATATTTTTACAGTGTTGAAATGTAGAGACCCCAAAACTTGTTTGAGCCACAGTAAAAATGTCAGTACCTACTCAGAGGAAGCATGTGCTATACGGGTAACTTGCTGTTGTGCGCTGCTGGATTTGTCTCAGTTAGGAAGAAATGGGGTAAAACAAAGTACCCTTCATCATTTTGTGATGTGCAGAGCCAGTTTGACTGGCCGAGGAGGATGAGTGACGGTGACAGTGAGACGAGTGACTCTTGTTTCTGTGAACGAGTGAACGAGTGAGCGAGTGAAGACGCCACGCTGAGCTCATCCTCTCCTCATTAAGTTAAAAGGAAGAGAGAAGAAAATAAGAGCGGCTGCACCCTCCGCCGGCCCACGCGTTTTTATTTTTGCTCCGTCTTTCTGTGAGTCAATGCGACGCCCTTCTCACTCCGGCCCACTCGCTCGCCCCCGCTCTCTCATTATCCATCCGTCCAGCCCTCCACCCCCCGCCACCTCGCTCACACGTTTCTCATGAGCTTTGACGTCAGACAGCGAGGGGGGAGCTCCAATTTACCGCCTACTCGCTACTTCCTGTGGCCCCGACCGCCCACGCGAGCGTTTTCTCTCCCTCTGAACTTCCCTCTTCTTCTCTGTTTCCAGCAGCGCTACCCCCCGCCGTGACACCCTATATCAGAAGGGTTTGCATCTGAAAGAACTTCCCAAACTGTATTCAGATAGGCTTGCTAGTAAAACGATCCACAGTGAGTCTCACTTTCATCCGAATTCATTATCCTTAGCAATATTGTTTTGTTCTTCTGAACCAAGTGATGCTAAATTCTAATCTTGTTCATCTTTTCTCCTAACAACAATGTTTGAGGGGTAGAATCGCACTTCTCATTACTTCTTAGCCTCCTGGGAACAGTCAAATGCCAAGAGGAAGCTTGTACGCTAGATGTCCTCGTCCTGGTATTCAGAAATAACGATCCAGGTTCTGATGAAGTTGCAGAAGAGAAACCAGCTCGATTTATCATGCATGTGAGGAGCCGTGAGATGATGCCAGTCCAATCCATGTGTGTTTTGCGGACCTAGAGAAGTATGATCATGTGTTTTAACTAACTGTGTGAAAAGAACTGCAGGAGTTTACGGTTCCTGGGTGGCTGCTTTGAGAGATTCACTCATTTAATTGGATGTTGAGGGTCTCCGAGGGTCTGTACACAGGTACATTTCGGCATTTAGCAGAAGCTTTTTATCCAAAACGACTTACAGTACTGTGACAGTATACTGTCTAAGCAATTGAGGGTTAAGGGCCTTGCTCAAGAGCCCAACAGCCGTGGAGGTTGAACGAGCAACATTTCGATTACTAGTCCAGTACCTTACCCACTAGGCTACAACTCCCCTACATCAAGATGTCACGATGGAGGCCGGGAGATAACGTCTATGTTATTTCCAAATGATGTTGCCCTCTTGGCACATTTTGGAGTCTTTTGGCAGTCGTGTGGAATAAAAATGAAGAACCGGTTTCTTGTTTACAAGGGACAAAAACATTGAGTTTGACAAATGGGCAGTTGAGAAATGACCCAATATTTAATTGGTGCTTCGTACTGCAGCTTGTGACCACTAGACCAACATTTAACTTCTCCGTGGCTTCACCACCATCAGATTTTGACCCACATGTCTGGCGACGTGAAGCAGGCTGGGCGGTCTCACAAAGCGACACATGAGCCATTGCTAAGGCTCTGGGACTCCAACGAACCACAGTGAGAGCCATTATCCACAAATGGAGAAAACTCCAAACAAAATTTCAGCAATAACGTGCTGAAGACTCATACAGGGGGTCACCAATCAACCAAAATAAACATCTAAAGAACTGCAGGCCTCTCTCGCCTCAGTTTAGATATTTAAATGGTGCTTCGTACTGCAGATTGTGACCACTAGACCAACATTTAACTTCTCAGTGGCTTTACCACTATCAGATTTTAACCCACTGACTCCCTGTTTGTTTATTATAGAACCACCACAGAAATCTAATATCATGTAGAACAGAATTCACCTGAAGTCTGTCTCGTCTCTGACCCTAGGCTGACTTTGCTCGCGTGGTCCCGCGACACCATTCTAGCCAATCGTAGGCCCTCGTCCATGAGCGTTTGCTGCATGAGCTGGCGACTCCAAGTGACAGGACCAACAGTGTCGGCGAGGGGACGGGGGGACGACGAGGAAAGCGACTGATGGCCTACATCTATCAACACACACAAACACACACACACACACACAAAATGGGGACAAACATTATCCTTCACAACCAGAACAGTGGTGTTACATGGTACATACACGGCACGACGATCGGTGTGATGTTTACAAAAGCGACACAACAACACTTCATCAGGAGTTAAATCCAGCTCTGTACCGTGGCTCAGGCTGTCCAGACTCTCTCCCGACAGGCTGTCGTCGTCGGCCGCCGACCTGAGACTGGTGTGGATCCCTGACTCCGAACCTCTGGAGCCACGCGTCAGATTGACGCCGTCTGCATCGGGGACCTGAGGAAACAATATTTAATATCTGCAAACCTGCTAGCTAAAGAAACACCGACGGTGGAAGTTCACAACCTCGAGTTTGATTCTTTTGAGAGCGCTGCCGTCTGTGGAGTTAGTGGTGCTGTCCTCGGGGTTGGTCCTAAAATAACCGGACAAGACAGAGATTATTATTAGCCACGGCAGATTAGTATTGCAGTTTCAACTGTTCTGGTTATACATCTTAGGTCAAAAGTATATAGACACCCTACATTATCGGCATTTAGCAGACGCTCTTATCCAGAGAGACTTACAGTACTTCCATAGTAAACATTTCCTTACTCTGCTTTAAGTAGATCAAGTGTTTTGGCCACATCATTGCAAACAGGTATCAAAACAGTGGCAACAGTTTGGAAAAGGCGGTTTGCTGTAACAAGGCTAATTAACACATGGGTTTGGTCAGTCTGATGTGAAGGAAGGCTCAAAAAATGCTCTTTTGAGACACACTCCAAGATCTCATGAAAAGCCTTCCCATAAGAGTGGAGGCTTGTGAGCAATGGATCCTCAACAACCTCAGGGTGAAGTGTCCTTATACTTTTGGCCACAAAGTGTGTATTTGTTTCTGTTTCTGCAGTTGCTGACCTGCTGTGTTTCAGTGTCGAGGTGTAGGCACATTCCCGCGCCACTTGTCGTGCCAGCGAGAAGAGTTCCACTCGTCTTAATAACAGGGCGTTGTCTCGTATGCAGAACTGAGCAGCCGCTTCATTGATGATCATCTGATTAGAGGAGATACGAGCAAGAACTTCAGGTTATCAGAGCTGGAACAGTGTTTCTATTCCTGATTAATAACTAAGAAATACGTTTCCGGTCTATAAATACACCTACACTGATGTTAAAAAGTATTTGCCCCCACAATTTCTTCTACTTCGACGTATTTGTCACACTGATATGGCACAGATCATCAAACTACTACTATTTAAAGGACAAATGCTGTTGTGTTAACTTCAGCTGGTTCAGACAGTTGGGTTCAATTTTACCAGCCACACCCCGGCATGATCACTGCCAGACCTGTCGAATCTAAACATCACTTAAATAGAACCCGTCTGGCGACGTGAAGCAGGCTGGATGGTCTCACAAAGTGGCACATAATCTATTGCTAAATCTCTGGGACTCCAACGAACCACAGTGAGAGCCATTATCCACAAATGGTGAAAACTCGGGACAAAATTTCACCAAGAACGTGCTGAAGACTCATACAGGGGGTCATCAATCAACCAAAACAAACATGTAAAGAACTGCAGGCCTGTCTCGCCGCTTAATTGGAAAGACGCTGGGCAAAAATGGCGTCCATGGGAAAGTTGCGAGGCACAAATCAAACAGAACACAAAGCCTTGTGTCACGTTTATTAGCTGTTAATAAGGAGATAAGAAGTCAACTTAAAGTTTCTATAGGAACCCAGTGCTACAACCTGAGGAACTTCCAGGATACAAAGCTATGTAGCAGTGAAACATGGTGTTGGTTGTGTGATGGATGATGCGTGGGTGCTTTACTGTATCAGGACGAAAACCTAAACAAGCAGGTCGTGTCTGAAAACCTGCACCGTCTGATTTGAAGCAGTCCTGCAGGGGGCAAATTTTCACAGGTATGATATGGCTGAATAGCTTTAATAAAAATATATTTTGAATCTTGCGTTCTGTTGAGTGTACCTCGTGATAGGTGAGCTGCTTGCCCTCGCGCCTCTTGGAGTCGAAGCGGCCGTAGATGAGGCTGTACTTGCGAATCTCCTCCTCTTTGCTCTGGTCGTGCGGCTCCATGTTAAAAATGTGACCCACCGTCTTGGCCATCTTCTTATTCAGCCTGAGGAGACTTTTGACCTCGGATGTGTCCGTGTGCGGCACCGTCCTGAACAATCGTTCTACACTTTCCCCCACCGCCTTCGCCGTGTCTGCGTCCAGCTGTCCTCCGGGCCAGGGAGAGGACGCCGTGGACGAAGAAGAAGACGTGGGAGGCGTCGAGGGACCGACGGGCCTGGAATGCACTAAAAGAGGCAAAGGTGGGCTGGGCTGGTCTTCCTCTGCTCCTGCGGTTCCATCTAATTCGGGACTGAGCCAGTGAGGCTCCATGGGGGACAGTTTGTCCCTGTAAAGATGATCTGGAGGAAGCGGAGACGCCTGAGAGCATGGACTCCTGGGACTGCCGTTCTCTCGGAGCGGAGTCAGACAAGCTCCGTGATCGTCCCGGTCACAAGGGGACGCCGGCTGGCCATTGCTTAAAGACTTCCTCGAGCCAACAATGCTGTCAATCTTAAGAAGTGGGATGCCTCCGGGGGACAGGGTGGACGTCATGGGCTGGTTGAAGATGGCAGGATTGGCAGCCCAGTCACGCAAGGCTTTCTGTAAGCGTCGCACGTGTAAAGGCTTCGTGGCCATGCCGACCAGGGCCATAATCTCAAGGAATTCCTCCTCTCCGGCCTCGCATAGCTGCTGTACGTCGTCGCCGCCCTGCTGGATGAAGGTGTCGTAGTACATGAGCAGGTTGGCCCTCTGCAGCACACGGTACAGCTGCAGCTCACCCAGCGTCCGCGGCACCGACATCCTCCTGCTGCGGAAGGATAAACCAGAAGTTACGCAAATAGTGCTGCAATGCGATTTAAAAAAGTCTGCAGGACAGTGACCTGTATCCCTTCTAATTTAATCATTGCCAATTCTCTTGTAGCAAGTCTCTTGACACACACAGTTGCTTGCCACCTCTTTTCACCCGTCAGTCTCACACTGAAGCATACCCCACACTGAGAGACCATGAGCTCTACCAATACCCCGCCACTAGGGCAGACAGCAGAGGTCGCAATTGTACATCAGCAGTGAAGCCCAGTCAACCAGATTAGATTTTATTCATATTTTTATTATCTAGTTGCATTACATTGTCTTAATATTTATATTATTAATAGATTAATGTAATAGATGTTTAAAATGTGAAACTGTATATTTATTAATTCATGTAATCCTGCAAATATAAAAAAAAATGTATTTTTGACTCAACCAACTGTGTTATCACTTCTTGTCGCTGGTTAAAAGTGTTAAGAGCATCACTGGTGGGCATTCCTGCCAGTTTAATAGAAATATCGAGTTGGAATCTCAGCTCTGTTACTGGCAGGCTGCCTATATGGACAATGACTGTCTCATTCAGGGGTGGGAGTACTGGCTGATCGATGGCACCTGCACAAAGACAGGGAATAATGGGGATCGATGCATGACTCTCAGGTGAAAAGAAGTGGTTGGCTAGTTGGTTAGTTATGACCCTATTCAGTCAGGAGTGGAGGTCTGCAGCAGTAGAGGAGGCGAAATACAACCGGGTAGTGTGATACAACTAGATTGGGGGGACAAACTGGGAGAAAAATACAAAAAATAGAAACAATTTGTTTTAATTTACTGTCAAGGCTGCTTACTAATATAACGAATAGGGTAAAAGTCTCAGATTTATAAATACTGAGCCTAAACAGAAACCATAGTTGTTATAAAATTGTAGTCAAACAGTCATATGGCAAAAATCAAATCAAACTCTGAACAAAGTATGGAATAAAGGAGCGTCGTCTCTGAGACATATGAAAGGTTGCTGCATGAGGTGTTTATAGGATTATCAACGTTAATAATTTAAAGTTAAGAGGTTATGAGGCTAAACTGCTGTAGATTTAGTAGGGAATATTAAAGTATTAAGCATTTAGTAAGCATTATGAAGTACAGTATTTAAGAAATGAGTTTGCTTTGCTTTAAATTAAAAGCACTTGATAGTTTAATGTGCATACTATTTGCAAATAACATGGAACATTCTGAAAAAAACACAGAAACAAAAATTGAGCAATTGTTTTAAATGTGCTGCTAAAAAACAAATCCAGGCTGACTTTATTTCTGTGTTTACATCCCTTCTGCCAGTCATGTTATAGACTGCCCACTGAAGGCAGGGCACTTCACAAGAGCAGATATACTGGACTCCTGTGCTAAATCACCAACATTTGGGAATCAAGAAGTCAATTAAAATATAGTAACTGACCTGTAAATTTGATCCAATGCAACTTTCCTTTTCTTTCATGCTTTCCATTGATGTAAAGCTAAAGCTCTCTATGTCCTTAAAGAATGACTTTTTATGCACTTTGTGCAATGTGAAAGTTATTTTAATCTCAATTAATAATTGCTTTTAACAGGACTGCTGGTGCATGGCGTTTTCTTATCATCTAGACTGAATATACACGGTACAGTAAATAGATTTTGGGTTTTTTTTGTGTGCACAGGTCAGGAGGAAAAAACTTCCCAGACTGACCCACTTTGACTCGTATAAAAGACTTTTCACCACAACAAAACCAGATCTGCTCGACACAAGGATGTATTTTTTCCACAACAAGCAAAAGACGTGACACAACATGGTTACCTGATAAAGAAGCTTTTAAGTTTGATGTTCTCACCCAGTGGATTTCCACAAAGAACCGCTTCCTGATACGGAACAGGCGGAGACGTGAATTTCTGCAGGTTCCAAAACGTCCTTTCTTCTCTCTGGGCTCTTCTAAAGTTCTTCTCTTTTGGATTTTCGTGCTGAAGAAAGCGATGAAGCTTTAAATGATTCCACTCATCTGCTTTTCACCAGATCCTTCCCTTTGTTTATGGTAGAAACCCTCGGTGGGTGCTTCATCTCCAGAATGAAGAGCGAGTTCCTGCTCCCTTCCAGTCACTGTGCACTAAATCTACTGAAGAAATTGAAATCTAAGAGGTTCAGGGATATTTTTAGAAATCCACTTTGTGAGTGCCCAGGTCCCTGGCTGTGCGATTTTTGCTGGCAGTATCTGGGTTGTTAATGAGAGTCTTTTTGCTGCTGGTGTGGGCGAGAGAAATGTGGGGGCGGACTGCGGCACGCCATCTGACCGAAAAAGAGCTTTCCTCTCCCGGCTACAGGCGCCTCGGCACCGGGGGGGGTGTGGACCGGCTCCCTCCACCTTGTGTTTATTTGCATTTTTATCTATTTCACATATAAATCAGACCGATCACGATATAATCTAATGTCATAAAGACAAACATTAATAGAGAAAAAGAAAAGCTCTTGTTTATATTCGCATGATTCGCCCATGTACAGTATAAACACAGCTCAGGACGGAGCTGCAGCCGTTGCCATGGTGAGGAACTCCTCTGTGGGCGGGGCTAATGGAGTTATTCCGTCAGAGAAGATTCCACTTGTGACGCACGTGAGATCGGTGGGATTCCCCCCTGACGTCAATCTGATGTGCATTCGATCGCTGCACATTTGCAGGGTATTTTGGATATTTTGGATCGGTTTGGGGGTCCAACCCAACACGTATCAGTAACTGGTCTGCTTTTGATCTCAGTTATTAACATTAATAACAGCAACAGGGGTTCTTGGAGACCTGGGTGTGATCCTTGTAAGCAGTGTGCTACGTCATCCCTGTGTCTATGCTGGTTTCCTCCAGGTATTCCGGTCGGCTCCAACTTTCCAATAAAAATTGGCAAACTTGCTGATTCGAATCAGGTCCTTCATTCCTGCAGCCATCAGGGCTTACAATGATAATATGTAATATGTCCTGTCTCTCATGATTACACTTCACGTCTATGGTGCAATACAAATAAGTGCAATATGTAATATATTCTTCATTTTTTTAATGTATATATATATTTTTTTCATGATAATATATGTATATCACTGTTCTTAAAGGGAATATTTTTTTGAGTAAATAACTACGCACTATGTGTGCAATATTTTTCACATAGTTGGTTTTTTTTCTGTTAATTTCCTGCTTTCATTTCTGCTGTAACAAGTTAATTTCCCCAAGGGAATCAATAAAGTCTTATCTTGTCTTATCTTATCTTAATTTCCTGGGATTCTCTCTGTAAAAAAAAGAAAATGCATGCAGGAGGGAATGCTTCACTAGTTGTAAAGGTCAGAGTAAAATCACCGACTGGTTAGAGCTGTCTGGAGGGCTACGGTAACTCAAAAGTTGTCACTCTGCGAAAGACAATAAACCTTGCAAATGATACTGTATGATTTGCACATTTGCACATGGTACTGTTTTATTTGCAGCTAAAATTGCACACACAATGTCTATAACTGCACCTTTTAGGCTTACCCCCCTTTAGTTTTTGTTCTGTGTTAGATGTCTTATATTAATCTGTATATATATATTTAGATTTTTAGATCTTATTTTTGCATTACATTTCATTGTCATGTCGTTGTGTGATGCTTGTGATAATTGTACATTGCTGCTGTAACACTGCAATTTCCCTTTGCGGATCAATAAAGTAATCAATCAATCAATCTATCTATCTATCTATCTATCCTAAAGATTACAGTTAGCAAAGAAGCATCTAATAACACGCATCATGATCAAACCCTGTAGTGGATGAGCTACAACAGCACATGTGATTCCACGTCTGTGTTCCATGAACAGTAATCTGAGGCTACAGTGTGCACAGGTTCACTGAAACTAGATGAAGTTGTAGATCTGTCTTGATTTTTAATAATGATTTCTGATCCACCTGTCGGCCGCTTGTGGCTCATCCGTTCATGGAGATACTTCAAGGTCTTCCAGTCGTCTGTCCATAGCGCCTTGTTCCTAATCAGAGTCGCTCAGGTCTTTATGCTGATCAGATCTGCTGCTTTCAATGTGAACTTTTAATGGATCCATCACCCTCACATGCACCATTGTTACCAAAAAGGCATTGCCATGCACATTTGGGGGGGTAGTTCTTATATTTTGGGTGATGTGCACAGCGATTGCAGTAATTGTGATGCCTCAAATAATGTTGTGTTTAACATCAGAGTGATTGTTTTTCTGTATACTGCAGCGTATTTGAGTTTGGCTAATTCTGCTGATAATGTAAAGCTGCAGAGCTACTGCAAACTGAAGAATGTGTTACTGTGTGTGGGGGGTGAAAATGTGTGTGTGGGGGAGGTGTGTGTGTGTGTTGGTACATGTATACAGTATGTGTGCTTGTTAGTGTGTGTGGGTGTATGAGTGGGTGTATAAGTGGGTGAATATGAGTGGGTGTGTGTATGTGTCCACACAGATGACAGTCATGTTGTCGTAATGATTGACGTGTCCCTGGTTTGTTTAATATGCAGCCACGCCCACACTGCTGTGAAACAGTATGTGCCACCTACACCGTACTGAACCACACATTTATTGTGAATCATTTTACTGCTTTATCCTGGACAAGGTTGCAGTGAATCCGGGACCCTTTCAGAAACGCTGGGCTCAAGGAAGGAACACACCCTGGTTTGGGCCATTACAGCCTGGTCAGCAACTTACAAACTTGAATGTGTGATTCTGACCAGTAAAGGGACAAAAGAATCTGACCCATACCAGCAAAATGCTTCCCGAAAGACTTGAACTCGATATATTTCACACTGCATTTATTCAGGTTTTTCTTTTTGTGTAAACAATCTGTACGCTCTACATTGTCTTGTAGTCAGGGTGGCACCATTACGGGTATGTATTTGGTACTCTAGTTCTAAATACAAGTTCATTATTTATTGTATACATTTTATGATGGTATTACCTCCACAAAGAGCAAAGGTACATTGTAGTACGTCTATTTCTACAAGTTCCACAACCTATAAACCTCTAAACTTGGTCTTGAAACATACCAGGGATCATTTAAACCATGGCTTATTTGTCGGTTCAGTTTTATCCGCTAAGCTTCATAGATCATTTGCGTTATTGGAAACTTGATCTATCCTGCTTTGTTACTCCTACGTGTGAATGGATTTCCTCTACCAAATCACCGTCCCACAGTTTATAAGGCTTTTATGACAATTTTCCAGCTTTACCAGAAGATGATCACCCCTGAAAATCCAAAAATGTCTCTGTTTGGATTGTAGATTGTGGATCTGATCTACTGTAGTATAAATGAGGTTAATCTGATAACCTCAGCTTTGTAGATAAGCACCAACAACCCACTTCTATTTCAGCTGCATGTAATTACCAGAGGATAAAATTTCCTCTAACCTCTTCTAATTTGGGCTGATTAATGGGACACCAAATTGTGATTACCCACCTGAGCAGCTGCACTGTCCATGATCCACATGATTCAGATCCGGTGGTACATTTATATCCTGATATAACCTGATCATCTCAGTCACAAAAGGGTTTATTATCTCAAAGATTACATGGATAAGACGCTCGGTGGCACCACAGGTCTTGCTGCCTCCAGTTACCTTCTATTCAGAGTATGTGTTGGCACCTAATGAAACAGTTACTGACGAAAATTAATCTTAAAGAGACTCCAGTATTTAAAGCTGCACTTATCTGTAGTTCTGCTGTTCTAACATTAAAACATCTGGAAAACAGAGTAAAATGCTATTGTCGATGGAAAAGAAACCCACTTTGACACAGGGAGTAGGTGGGCGTAGGGGTTGGACTTAAGACCCCAGGAACCCTGCTGCAGAACACCCACTCCATCAGTGGTGCATCCATGTGTTTATTTCACTAAAATATTATGGTGGCTCCAGACGTTTGAGCTTGACGATGCCACGAGTAGTTTGTGGCAGAAGGACTGGAATTGATTGACTGTGTTCTGTGGGTGGAAGGAATGTCTATTCTGTCTCCTCTACACATGAAATAGGGGCAGAGGGCATTGTGGCAATACCTTTGGTCACTTTCTGTATAGCATTTTGGCATGTTCTTCTCATTTCTGTGGATACTCTGATATTCTTCAATATTCCAAAAACATGCAGAGGTCTTCGATGTTCTATAATCTGTTCTTCCTGGATGTAAGTGAGACGTGTGAGCGTTTTGCAGGACGTTCTCCTACTACAAGTCCGTTCAGAAGGTGGATTGACTTCTCTGATTGCACCCAGGTGTAAGGGAGTAAGTGAGTTTGTAATGCCTTGATATAGACTTGTTCAAAGTCCAGGGTGTGTGCTTAAAGAGGAAGTAGGCTGTACAGATAGGAAGTATGGAGAAGGGTGTAGAAGTCAAGTCAAGTCTGTGAGGACTACGGTGTAGGGTGTGGGAAGTAGGGTGTATGGAATGTGGGTGTAGTGATTACTAGTAGTGGGAAGTGGGAATAAAGGAGTAAGGAATCAAGATTATTGTATAGAGTTTGGATTGTAAGGATTAGGACTAGGAGTGGGGTGTGAAATGTAGGGAATAGGGTGAATGTATGTGACTGTATGGAAAAGAAGGTAGGTGGTGTAGTGTGTAGGGAGTAGTGTGTAGTGAATAAGGAATAAAGAGTACATTGTATGGAGTATGATGCACTTCAAAACACTAAGTTGTAGGGTAGAAAGAAGTGCATTGTTGTATGGAATAGGGAGTAGGGAATAGCCAGTAGGGATTAGGGAGTAGGGTGCTTGTGCGGTTTGAGACGGTACCAGTTCAGAGGAAGTAGTTGTGCTGCCTTGGAAGTGAATAGAAAAAAGAGAAACAACAAGGACAGCGGTGCTAATGGCTGATTATATCAGTCTAAAAATCACTTTATACAATTAGAAAAAGCTATAAATACACATTTGATAAGATGTTCTATAGCAGTGGTGGTTTAAACTGGTGTTCAGACGTGAGTATTTATTCAGCGAATCTTGCATGACTCGCAGTGTTTGTGCTAATGGGGGATTCACATTACTATTTTTAAATATATATATATATATATATATAAAACAAAACTTGAATAACACGCGTTTAATACATATTTGTTCTGGTTTTAATGTATATCAGCGTATAATGATGGTGAGAACATAACAAAACAGATTATAGCATAAAGAAGAACAGAACGTCATGAACATGCAACCAAAACAGTCATGTACGAGCAAAAGTGACTACAGGGCTGTAACAGTGTTCCATACGGTCGAGATTTCTCTTAAATTAAAGAATAAAAACGGATTATTTTCTTTCTCAAAGTAGTAACAGGATGTGTCAGAGTTTGTATTGCTATTTATTAATGTTATTGAACTCATTCAAATACAAAACTTGGTGATTTAGCTTAAACTGTACGAGTAACAGTGAACCGTACACCACGGAATATAAGACACAACAACGAGGCGAAAGTATAAAAGTCATTTACATTATCATGTTATTATTACTGTTTAAATCTATTTTATTCATCCCTGTGTAATGAGATATTATATGAAGTATATGAATATGTAATATTATATTATATGACACGTTATGACTGGATCTTTTCTGTCGTTTTATTCTTTTAAATCTACAGGAATGAATAAAAACATTAAAAAGTTATAAAAGGTTATTCCTGTCACATCCTCTCCTGCTCGCCTTATAAACCACCTAAACCCTAAATAATATGAGAAACATCCTGAATTTACTATTTATACAGATTCTGGATTCATTAGTTGTGTTTTCCTAGAGTATGAAAACAAACCAAGTATACAAACAGCAACTTTGAACAATCTGGTTGTGTATAAAGTTCCATGATGTTCCATAACGTGTAACTTTTGACACAGGCTTCTAATTAATAATAGTCATTGTGCTTGACTACTCTGCAGTAGTACTGTGACTTCTCTGTGCCCACATATGTAGGGCAAGTTTGAATTTGTTTACTGAATGAAGCCGAAAGCATTGCAACGAGAAATATTGGATGCTTTCAGTCAAAATGTCACTTAGCGGCACGAGTGGTGGAAAAATCCGGGGAGCACAGTGTGTTTCTTCATGTATGTTAAATCTATCTGTATAAATCCACCACTGGCCAGTAAAATGCCAAGCTGGTCAGTGGGCATCCTCGGCTAGCGCTGGTGTTGAATCACTTTTTTGTTTGGATTTTGCAGGTTATTTCCAGGTTCCATGGCTCTGCGTCTTCCAGATCGAACCCTCACCCTGTGTGCGGTGAGGCGCTGGAGAAATGATCCCACTTTCCTAGACACTGTGGATCTCGTTTATGTGTTTGTGTGATGTGGGAGTCACCCCCTGATGCTTATTTGTCTTTTTGAATTTTGTAATGACGCCTGAACCCCCACCCTGAGCCCCTTTGTGTTCGGAAAGGGAGTAAACGAGGGTTTTCGTTTAAAGAAAGATGGACGTCATGGATGATCATGTAGATGACTGTTTAGAGATTGACCAAACGTGTGAAGAGACGGATGGTGGACCCTCTTCTGCATTTGGTCAAACGCTGGATCTTAATAGTGTTGGTGTGGCTCGAGAAGAGCTGGAGGGTTCGAACTCGTCCCACGGTGGCGTAGAGCGAGAAGACTTGTGGTGTCCGAAGGAAAAGACAGAAGACGGTGAATACACGAGAACCAACGGGAGGACAGGTCAGCCCGAGGACGACGGCAATAGCGTGTTCGACGAAATCGACGATGAGAAAGATGGTAGAAATAGCGACGACTGGAAGGATCTGAAAGGCGAGTCCGGATCTCGGAGGAAAGGAAAATCAAGGAAAAGTGGATCGGGGTCGGCCGATCAGTTTTGGACCACGCCCACGTCTTTTTCTTACAAATCCTGCCTGTCGTCATCCGGCGCACCCAGACACAAGCAGATCCGCCGAAGGAACCATCACAATCAGGGCCGCTTCAGGAGGCAAACGGGTTTCCAGCTCGCCACGGCCGTCCGAGACTTCCTGTCCGACTCGGTCAGCCCGTGGAGTATTTTCTGCATCCATATGGTGGTGGACCTGATCGTGTCCCTCACCCACCGCTGCGGCGTCATCGTAGAATCCACCGCAATCGCACTTTATGACTTCGGTTCGCTCCTGCTCCACAGGATCACCGACGTTCCCGGAATGAAGCAGGATCTCAAACGAGTGACGGACTTCACCCGGAACTCAGGTGCCGCCTTCGTATTCTGGGCTGGCAGAAGCGTGAGCTCGGTCCGGCGAGCCGTCGTTTCAGGTTTGGGCCTCCTGACCGCCGTGGTGTGCGCGTGCGCCCGGGTCGCCAGGGCCGCTTTGGAAAGGCTGGGCGGAGAAAGAGGTCGAAGGTGGTGGCTCAGCCTGCGGAACTGCCGGGTAGTGAGTGCGGTTTCTGCATTTTTCGGAGGGATTCGGATTCCGTGGTTCTGGAAACGTGGATCTACAGGTGCCACGGCGACTCCGGAGTCTCCATCCAGGACGGAAAGGAGTCAGCCAGGTCAAGAGCTGGAGAGACTGTTGGCGCTTGCACAGGTACTTGACGTTCATCTGTCAGGGGGTATCACACACTGAACCCACTCACACGGGGGCAGTGTAGGGGTGGTAGGAAGAAACCTGGAAGTCCCGATGAAAATCGATTCAGTCGTGGGGAAAACATACCAAACTTCTCACATTATACTGATAGGACTGCCATACAGGATCAGTTTAGAGTAGCCAACCCACCTAACTCCTCACAGACAGTAACTAAGCTAAGGATCAAACCCAGGAAACTGGAGCTGTGCAACTGGAGCTGTTGCCTTACAGCAAGAAGGGCCTGAGTATGATTCCCTGGCCACGGACCTTTCTGTGTGGAGTTTGCATGTTCTCCCTGTGCTGTGTCCACCTGGGTTTCCTCTGGGTTCTCTGGTTTCCTCCCTTAGTCCAAAGACAAGCAGTCAGGACAATGGCCCTAAGTGTGTGTGTGTGTGCCCTGTGATGGACTGGCGACCTGTCCGGGGTGTGTCCTGCCTCTCTCCCAGTAAATCGGACCCACTGAGACCCTGACCAGGATAAGGTGGTGGTTTAAACAGATAATGAATGGATGAATTGTAAATGACGTCTTGCTGTTTCGCAGGTTCCTGAAGACGAGCTGGATCCGTTCAGCGTGTTGGGTGTGAACACTTTCGCCACGGAGGCGGAGCTGAAGCGGGCCTATAGACAGCTGGCTGTACAGGTGCGCCTGGTTTACCTGTGTTCAGGTGTAAAGTCAATGTTATATATGCTGATCAGCCAAAACATTAGGACCACCCACTTAATATGCTAATGAACATCTTCGACCCAGCAGGACCAGTTGGTCCAGTCCAGACGCCACAGACTTCATTCTGGAACAGGACAGGGCCCTCCCTAAACTGTTGCTGCATAGCTGAAAGCATATAATTTGCCCTATATACTTGATTTATTACATCTGTTAGCAACAGCTGTGGCTGAAACTCATAAATTCCATAATTAGAAAGGGTGTCCCAATACTTTTGACCATGTTGGTGTATGTTTAAGTAATAAACTTGTTTTTGAGACTATATTGACCCTTTTTTCTTTAGGTCCATCCAGATAAGAACAAGCACCCGCGAGCCGGCGAGGCTTTTAAAGTCCTCAGAGCGGCGTGGGACATCGTGAGTAACCCAGAGACCAGGCGCGAGTACGAGCTGTGAGTTTGCCCTTAAACATAACCACTTCCTGCTTTAAAAAAGGACACGCTTTTAGAGAGCGGCCGTAAAACGTGTTTCTCTTCCTCTCGGAAACAGGAAAAGAATGGCAGCGTCTGAGCTCTCCAAGTCAATGAACGAGTTCCTGACCAAGCTGCAGGACGACCTGAAGGAGGCCATGAACACCATGATGTGCACCAAGTGTGAGGGCAAGCACAAGTACGTCAGGGGGAAAAATATCTATATAAACATGCTCCCAGTTTATTCTCTCCCTGTAGTCTGTTTGTCATCACCGCGCTCTGATTTCCTCTGCAGGAGGTTTGAAATGGACCGTGAGCCTCACGAGGCTCGGTTCTGCGCCGACTGTAATAAACGACACGGCGCCGAGGAGGGAGACCTGTGGGCCGAGTCCAGCATGCTCGGCCTCAAGATCACCTACTTCGCCTTCATGGACGGCAAAGTCTACGACATCACCGGTATCTGGATTTAACGCAGTCCTTTGTTTATAAAGAACGACGATATAAGACAACAGAGAATATAATAATAATAATAATATAATAATAATCATATAATAATAATCATATAATAATAATAATAATAATAATATAATAATAATAATATAATAATAATATAATAATAATATAATAATAATCATATAATAATAATAATAATAATATAATAATAATATAATAATAATAATATAATAATAATATAATAATAATAATATAAGACAACAGAGAATATAATAATAATAATATAATAATAATCATATAATAATAATAATAATATAAGACAACAGAGAATATAATAATAATAATAATAATATAATAATCATATAATAATAATAATCATATAATAATAATAATATAAGACAACAGAGAATATAATAATAATATAATAATAATAATAATAATAATATAAGACAACAGAGAATATAATAATAATAATAATAATATAATAATAATATAATAATAATATAATAATAATAATAATATAAGACAACAGAGAATATAATAATAATATAATAATAATAATAATAATATAAGACAACAGAGAATATAATAATAATATAATAATAATAATAAAATTATAAGACAACAGAGAATATAATAATAATAGAATAATAATAATAATAATATAAGACAACAGAGAATATAATAATAATAATAATAATAATATAATAATAATAATATAAGACAATCAGAAGTGAAATCGTTTGTGTGTTGATAATTTTCTGGTGAATAAGTGGCCTTTGGAATACAAAGTACTTGTCATGCATATATAATCCATATTCTGTCTTATTTCATCACTAATACAGTTGCAATCAGAAATCTTCAACCCCCCCATAAAAAAGAAAATAAGGATTTATATTATCTTAACTTTATTGCAGAGCTGCAGCAAATGAATGAATTTTGTTATTTATGATATTTTTACGGTGACCCAGGCAACACAAACGAATCATCAAAAAGAAACACAAAACGAAATTTACTTAATTAATAAAACTGTGGTTTACAACAGTGGTCCCCAACCATCGGGCCGTGAACCGGTACCGGTCTGTGGGTTATTTATTACCGGGCCGCACAGAAAGAATAAATCATTAGAGATCTCTACATCAGTTATGAAAACACTGCTTCCATTTCCAACACATGGGTGTTTATCATCTCATATCACCCCCAGGTGGAAGCAGCGTCTCGTTGCAGCGAAATAAGCTCATTTGTGAGCAGTATTGTTATTCTATTTTGAATCCCTTCCCCCCGCCGGTCTGTAAAGTTTTATTTTATATGAAACCGGTCCGTGGTGCAAAAACGGTTGGGGAGCGCTGGTTTACAAGATTTAACATGAAGCCTCCACAAGGGGGCGTATGTGTGCAAGTTTGATTTTGCCTGTAAAAATTAATTTATTTAATTATTGTCGTTTTACTCTGTGACCTAAAAAAACTGCCCTAAACCTATTGCTAGTCTTTAGGACCTAAAGTTGGGCTACAACATGATTCAACCATTCAACTGACTAACACTCCTAAATTTGCTTTAGCTGTGATGTTTTATGGATTTGCATCGATGTCAGGGTACTTTGAGGAGGAACGTTCTGCCTTCTGTGGTAAAATTAAACCTTGGTGTTAATTTCGGCTTCATGAAACCGTCCCTCTAAAATTTTACATCATGATTTTAGGCGATCATCACCACATTCTTAAAAATTCTAATTAAAAAGTTTATTTGAATTGTCTTGTAGTAAATTGTACTGGTTTGTGTTTCCGTACAGAGTGGGCGGGTTGCCAGAGGATAGGAATATCCCCCGACACGCACCGCGTTCCCTATCACATTTCCTTCGGTGCCAAGAGTAACAGCGGCTCCACCCGTCAGAGGTAACGAACCTTTAGAAATGTTAGAAATCAGCTGTATTAAATGAATTATATGTTTCGAACTTGGTGGGAACAGTTTGGGGAAGGCCTCTTCCTGCTCCATCATTGCTGTGCCTTTGGTGCACAGTGCCAGTGGCCTGAATTCAATTCATCTAAACACCTTTGGGATGAATTGGGACGTTGATTTCAAGCCAGGTCGTCTCATCCAACATTAGAGTCTGATTTTACAAATGCTTGACGGAAAGAATCCCCACAGGCATGCTCCAGAATCTTGTGGAAAGCCTTTACAGGAGAATGGAGCGACTCTATATTAAGCCCATGGTTTTAGCGTGGTATGTCCCTGGCCAGGTGTCCACATATTTTTGGGAGCTGCTTTTTTACGTTTGTTTGTTTCTTCTCCGTCAGATCTCCCTCGAGTCCTCCTCCTCCTCCTCCTCCAGGCTCACCCTCAGACCTGCATGATTTCTTCAGTCGCATTTTCCAGGGGGCGCCGGGCGGCGACGCCTCATCCAACGGCGGCTTTTTCCCTCCGGGATCTTCCCCGCATCACCCTGGGAACTCCGGGGCGGGACCTCCTCCTCCTCCTCCTCCTCCTCAGCCGGGCTTTTTCCCACCGCGAGGAGAGCCGGGCGAGGGCTGGAGCGACGGCGGGAAGAACCCCCGCAGGAGGAAGAAAGCCCGGAAGCCCTTCCAGCGCTGAGACACGGCGCGACGTGCTGCACTGGCATCGGAGAGGAAGAGAAGAGGAACGCGACGGCGCCTGTACTGAGCTCGGAGGAGCGAGTCGGTGTTGGTGCTGCGAACTGCCGGGAACTCGAGAGGAGGCGCTCGTGAAGGAAAATCTAAGGCGCGTAGCTTCGGTGGGATGGGTTTTGGGTTTGATACGAGCCCGTGATGTTGCAGCTCATCCATGCCGCGTAGAAGCTGCCCGCGGTTTACGTTCGTTTGTTTGCTTCTGCTCATACAGTTCGCCGTTGGCATGGCTTTCTCCATGAAGTTGGCATTTTTTTGTGTAGTGATTTGGTTTCAATAATCTTTATTACGATCGAACATGACAGCTCAGGGATCATCAGATGGGCTTTTACCCGTCAGAAGCAGTTCATGATCACCGTAGCGATCGTCTAGTCATTTAATTCTGTTCATACTTGAATTAATTACTTGATTTTTGTTTGTTGTATGTATAATTTGTCCGTCCACAAATTATATGTACAAGTCGTTCTGCCAGACACGGCCACTAAACCAAGACGTACTTGGTGTTGAAGGTTCACTTCTTCAGTTTTGCACTGAGGCTCTGAGCTTAATCGTTTTTAATCCTTGTCACCTAATTCACGTTTAGCATTCTGTATACGTCTGTTAGGCTTGTAGCTTCAGTACAAAACTGAAGAAGATCCAAACTTGTCTTGAATATGAATAACAAACTACATCTGGAAAAAATATGTATAACATTTTATATTTCAGTTCACTGCTCCATAAAAATCTGGTTTTGGTCCATAAACGAGTTTGATTATCTGTAAGGAAATTGATATATTTAGTTCTGGTTGAAATCTAGAAACGTGAGTGAAGATAAACTGATGGATGGTCTTGTTGGAAATATTAAAAATCGAAGCACTTTTTATGAGATCATTTTGATTTTGGTGGCTCGTGTGATTCTTAGAGTTCAAGTTCAAGCAAAATGATCTTACCGAATGAAGTCATAAAACCCGGAACGTCTTTTAGCTTCTCATCCGTTTCGTTCGAGCTTTCACGTTTCAGATCTGTTCTGATCCAGGAAAATCCTGTCGCAGCAAAGTCTTTATAAAAGCGGCGCTTCTCAGTCATACTCTGATGCTGCAGTTCATTCTGGGGAATTGTGTCCAGACGTTTATGAAGTGCTGATGAGACTGTTCTTCAGTTCATGCTGTTTTTTTTGTGCAAGTTCATCACATAAACACAGAATGTAAACGATGTAGATTGGTTGGATTTAACTTATTGCTGAAAATCAGACATGTGCCGATAATTGCTTATCTGACTATACAGGCGTCGAGGAGAGCGTTTATATTAGTTTTACTTCCACAATATTCTGTTTTGGTAGTAAGCTGATCAGTGTGTCTAGACATCATGGTTCATGGTTCAGGACACCTATTTTTATTTAAATCCCCTGTTGAAGTGATCTTCCAGCTGGTAAAAACTATTTGTGTTAACTTTAAAGGGTTGTGTGTTTGAAGGAAGCACGTGCTAGCCTCTTCCTCCTAGATCAGTAATGACAAGGCAACCAGTAAATGAAGAAAAGTTAATGACATTTGATTAAATTATCTTCATATAATTATTACACTATATTCTGAAATATTATTGTGGACTAGGACTGAGCAGTAGGATTACACAGTATATACACAGTGTAGCTTCTATACACAGTAAAGATTTTGCGTTTTTGTTCATTCCCTGAGCAGAGGAATTAATAAAGTGCTGGTAGAGGACAGTAAGATGCTTATAAGGAACTCCTGAACACAGTAGTTTAATAACTATTAAAAGGCAAAGGAGCTCGGTCATGCCAATATGGTTCTGATTTTCACAGATCTGTCCCAGAATAAAAGATATAACAACATTTTATATCACTTTTCTAGCCAAAGTACTCTATCATAAAATCACATAAACAGCTATAACGAATTTGGGCTGTTTCACTCATCCATGCTTCAACATATAGAAATACACAGTATTCCACGACACTATTTTTAATATATTATCAGTATTGTTCTTATCAGATCAGGCTAATAAGAAAAATAGGAGGCCAAACAGTTTTTGTTTACATAGAAGCATTTTATTATTGACACATTTCTGATTTCAGCGTTGGTTTTAAATGTCATCAGACATTTCATACAAGAGTTCAGCTTGGTGTTGACGAGATCTGCAGTTGTATTTGTTTCTAAATTAATCTGCATAGTAAACGACTAAAGTTTTAGCGGTTCTAGAATGTTTTGTTTTGTTTTATCATCGCTATTGCACAGAATGTAAAACATAATCTTTTATTTTACTTTAATTTAATTAGTTTGTTCATTTGTTGAAGCGTGAATAGACAGCAGCATGAGGGCTGTAGTTTATTCCGAGCGCTCGTGATCAAAGTGTTGTGGATCTGAACGGCCGTCCCAGTAGAATAAGTGAATTTAAACCCATATGCAAAAAAGATTTCTATGATTAAAACCTCAGACAATCAGTATAATGGTGCGGGTCACTTTTAGGAATCGTTGCTTAAAAGGTTTATTCATTCAGTTCTCATAACTGTCAATTGCTGCTTCTGTTTATGATTTAATATTAAAAGTCTGTACGTTTAACGTCTCTTGTGAGTTCTTCTCAGTCGCTGGACATCTGATCATCCGAACATCACATCCCAGAGTGGTAATGTGGAGTCCATGGACAAGTAGATTTTTTAATATGATTTTGCTTCCATGAAGCCACTAGAACTTTTCTTTACATTGACATTGTATGCTGTAGCATTACAGTTCTTTTCTCACCAGAACCGTGGCATCAGAGCCTCAAACTATTAAAACAGTCTCAAATCTTTAATGGTCCTCCACCAGACTTTTAAGCTTCAAAGTACAGTACAGTGCCTCATCATGGGCCTTTCAAAACACAAATGATTCACAATCTAAGATATCGATTCATTTTAACAAGCAATTTCAACAAGTAGAACATTTATTTTAGCAGTAAAATATTAGAAACACAATAAAAACGATTTGTAAGTGTTTAGTTTTTAATTTAGCTGTGTTTGGCAGCTTTTGTTTAGACAGTACTGTTCGTGGAGCTTAGAGTTGACCCATTATCCCTAGCGGCGTTCACCATTTAGAGTCTGAGTATCGATTCTTTGAATTGACTCCTGGGTGAGGTAAACGTTTCATTAAAGTATTTGTAAAGTTGGTTTGTTTGTACAAATTTGTTGCATTTTATGTTTTTTTCTGTATTTACTTTCATTATATGACAGACTTCTTTTCAAACGTATTAAACTTTAAAAATTCTACAGTACTTGTTAAAGGTATCACGGCTGATATTGCAGTCCAGCCTGGGATTCGAAACGAAGTGCTGTTGATTTATCAACGAAAGTATCACCTGTGTTTGTTTAATGCGGTGGTACTAGTGATAAGTATGTAAGTATTTATTTAACTTCTTGTAATTTAGCTGTATTTGGCTTGTTTTTGTTTAGCCGATAGAGTTCGACTCTTGGAGCTTGGAGTCGACTCTTCATCTCTAGCGGCTTTTCACGTTTTCCATTTAGACTCGGAGTATCGATTCTTTGAATTGACTCCTGGTTGAGGTAAACGTAGCGGTAGATGTAAAGTTGGTTTGATTGTACAAACTTGTTGCGTTTGTATGTTTTTCTCTGTATTTACTTGCATTACACGACAGACTTCCTATCGAATGTATTAAACTTTAGGAATTATACAGTAACATGTATAAACACTGAAACAGCAGTCCAGCCTGGGATTCGAAACGAGTCTCTTTCATTCAACTGAAATATCACCATCGTTTGATTAATGCGGTGGAAGAGATAATAAAACACATAACGAGACATATTTAACCCTATTATTGTAAATTAACTATAAAATACGGTGAATTTGGCTTAATTTGCGTTATTACTGTATGTCAGTCGGACGGTGCTTAGTTAGCTAGCATGCTAGCTAGGTTAGCTGTCAGTTTACTCGCCACAAAATAAAGTTACGCCGAAATCTACAGATATCGCTGCAGATTCCCAAATTATATAGAAAGAAACAAACAACAACCAGGCCGCAGTTTAATCATATAACATGAATAATGTACATTTAAACCAATCCAGAAGCTAATTTCATCAGGCTAGCAGTACATGTGAAGGTATTTCTGGGAGCGATACCTAGACTAATACGCAGGGCCAGTGGCGCAATGGATAACGCGTCTGACTACGGATCAGAAGATTCTAGGTTCGACTCCTGGCTGGCTCGAAATTTTTGTTTGTTTGTTTCTTAATTGTGATTTAAATGCTGAAACCCTGACCGGAGGGTTCGATTCCTCACTATATTTTAAAATTTACTTTTACTTTATGTCTTCTATAAACAAAGTTATAACAGTGTTTGTAAAATATTTAGTACAGGAATAATACAGCAAAACTGAATGCATTTTATCCCAGTGAAACACATTTTACTGGCCTGTTTATTACATTTAAACATCTGTATAAGTTGTTAGTAATTAAACTGCTTAATTAAATAACGTATTGGCGTGTTTGATTGAAGTACTGGGTCAGTTTGTGTGCATCTGCTGCCCCCTTTTGGCAGATCTTCCGCTACTGCAGCTTTAATGTGTTCACCTGCACTCATTCATCACTGAGAGAAAGCAGACTTAACTAATCGAAGGTGAGTTTAATTACACTTAGTTTTCCTGTTCTAGCATGACTCTGCTACTATACACAAAGCAAAGACATTATTTATTCATTTTGGTGTTAAAAAACTTCAGCGACGTGCACAGAGCTCTGATCCAAACCGTTTCCTTAATGTCTGTGATTTGGGAATGTCCAGCAAACGTATAATTATAAAACATGCTGTTGGCTGTATAGTATAGAAACAAAGCAGTACAAGAGAATCTGGGAAATGTAGTCAGTAATACATTGTGCCTGTAATGTTTACTTAGTGGATGGACAGTTAATCAATCTCTGTGCTCATTAAAGCACCCAGGGGTGGGCTGTGTCTGTGTCTCAGAGGGACGGACGGTCTGATGGAGTAGTGCCTAATTAATCTAACTAAACTAATCTGCCACTGGCTGGTGAAAATAAGAACCCGATTTCGGAGAGGTTGGGTGCTAGTCTGTGGTACTCCTTAGCCAGTATGGGTGACGCTCATGAGGCAGAGGTGACACAGCAGGGCGTGGTGAGGGGGAGATTGAAAAAGACATAAATATATAACACATTTTGGTACATGTAGTAAAATAACTCTAGATCGGAGCAATAAAAAGTTAGAAAGTATGATACATCTTTAATTTTAAAAGCAGGATATCTGCATCTTTACATAAAGAGAAAACAAAACAATATTGCATGATGAGTAAAATAGAACCTAACTAAATTTAATACATGTCAATAAAATAACTACAAAATTATGTCAGCTTCCTTTATTAGAATAGCTCTGTAAAACATCTAACATACGTCTATAGCATTAAATCTCTCTCCCTCTTACACCCTATATGGCCAAAAGTATCTGGACACCGGGTTTTAGTGTGTAGGACGTCCCATTTTAAAACAAACAGCATTAAAGTAGACTGACCTCTTCTGAGAAGGCTTCTCACAAGACTTTGAAGTATGTCAAAAGATAGCATTTGTAAGGCTGGTTGAAAGCACCATTTGATGTTCCGGTTCATTCCAGAGCTGCTAAGTGGAGCTAAGGGCCTTCCCTAAACTGCTGTTGCACAGTTGGAAGCATATTATTTCCTTCTATCATTATATTCTTGATTTATTACACCTGTTAGCAACTGTTGAGGCTGAATCACATTCATTCAGTAATTATAAGGAAAAAGGGTGTCCCAATACTTTTGTCCATATTATGTGTGTGTATATATATATATTATCTGTCATAAATATATAGACACACACAGCATTACATATGTGCTGATATCAATGATTACAATTATATTATGATATTGTAGGTAAAAATAAATATGAATGATGCTGCAGCTGTATATCAGTCATGTGACTGTAAAGCTCGCTTGACTTTGGACAGTGTCACCCACATTCTAGCAGCTTCTAATATTAAGTCAGTTCAAATTTTCTTCTCAGCATAAGACGACAGGTTGGCTTTTCTTTTTTTTGAGGCCGCTGCTTAAATACTCTACTATGGATGCAGGCAAACTAGCCCTATTTATATGGACACCTTCTGTACTCAACCATAATCAGTAACGAGGAATGAGGCCACGCGACAAAGTAATGACATCATAAAACGTCCCACATTATCGAACGAATCACCGAGGTGCCATAAAACTCCCGACAGTAAACATAAAATCACATAAAATCACATAAAACTGCCCTACATTTTTTCCACCAGCGCATCGACGACCCTGCCGAGAACCGCCGAGTCCAAATACGCCACCAGCCCGCCGTGGTTGGCCCACCTCTCCGCCCCCTGGCACCCGTCCCGAGGGTTGTTATAGGTCAGTTCCACGCTGAGGTCCTTGTTCCCGTTCCTGTTGGCGGAAAGACACGCGGTGAGGTCGGCGATGCCCCCTCCCAGGGCGCGGAGTATGGCGTGGGGGGCGCACGAGTCCCACTTGTAGGTGCTTCCCTCCGAGAGCACGTACGTGTCCATCAGACCCAGGAGCACACACAGGATCTTATAGCCGGCCCCCGACGCGTAGACCAGCCGGTTATCGCAGAGCGGCACTAGAGCGTCCTTCACGCCCTGCCTCTCGCTGGAGCTCAGCACCGCCGACAGGAGCACAGGGTCCCTCCCGTCAGGACGTTTTCGGGGCGTGAAGGAACAAACGTTGAGGTCTCCGTACGAAACTCCCCAGAAATACCTGCCCGTCCATCTGAAGTACAAAAAACAGAGACACGTCAGGGTTAGCACACAGCTAATCGTGCCAGTGTGTGTGTGTCCAGCTGGTTGATAGCACAGCCGAGATTCAAACTCAGTTCCCACCCCAGTGCCCGAAAACAAACCTTTATAGGTATTTACAAGCATGGCGGTCACATTAAGTGTTACACACTGGTCAGGGTTGATTCCGGACTCTTACCCCTTCCCTGATGAGTCTTTGCGGGTGAACGGCTGATTTACCACGCCCATCACGGGTTCTCCAGTGGCTCGCAGGTAAACCCCAATCAGGACCAGCGCACAGGGAAGCCCCGAGGCGCAGAACCTGTCCTCCGATACCTCCTCCTCCTTCCCTTCGATGTACTGACTGGTACCGTCTGCACAGAGAGCAAAGAACAGCATGAATACAATCGGTCCAGATGTTACATCACCACTGGATCTCTCAGATCTCCGATTACCAATAGGGTCGATCCAGATGGCCAGATCTTCGGGTCTCAGAGGGATCTGCAGGGCTTCGGCCTGCTCGTCTCTGAGCCGCAGGTCCTGATGGATGGCTCTGCTCAGGAGAGACGCCGCGGTCTGGTCTCCATCCAGAACTTTAGCCAACAGCGCCGCCGTTTCCTCTTCTTTAGGACACACGGTGACGGTCACGTTCTCTCCTGAGAGCAAACACGAAATAATGAGGTGATGCCTCCAGCACTGACGTGTGCAAACGGAAGAGCCAGACTGGTTAGGTGGGGTTAGTTATCTTAAATAAATGGACAGTTGAGGTGTGAAGCCGACAGACTTCTGTAGAGTCCATCTAATGATTTCTGCAACTGTTCTTTTTCTGTGGCTAAATTATTGGGTCATTCCTCATCAATTATTCTGATCACCCACAGCATTCGACCAATTAAAATCTGCATGGAGCAGTTGTTTCTTGCCAAGGTAAGAATGAAAAACCTAACTTGTCAAATTATTCCAGGAGGAAATTTGTCTGGACGGTCCGATGTACTCCAAGAACCATGCTAAAAAGCCTCGAATTAGAAGCTTCTGGAACACAGGAAACTCTGTCCACAGTAAAGCAGGCTTTAAATCACCTTACTGAGGTGCCTCTTAGCGCTCGCTTGACTGGAACAGTGAACCTTGTGTTCTAAAAGCTTCAACCACCCAATGGTGCTTAACGTACCACCAGTGATACCTGATGGAAACTGGTCACGGGGTAAGTACTGGGGTTAGCCCTTAAAATAGCCAAAACATTTTAAAAAATCACTCACCGAGTCCATTCTCAAACTTGTTGGATTCTTCTCCATAAATGAAGTCGTTCAGCTCCGGAAACTGTTCAAGAGAAAGGAAAAGAGAATCACAAACAGCCGAACGTTTCCGAGCGTCGATCCATCGTTACGTATGAACCGATCCGTCACCTGTTTGCAGACGTCGTGTCGGATCATCTCCTGGATCACCACGTCCGCCAGCGTCTTGAAGTCCTGGACGAACTTTTTGTTCTTGTCGGCGCCGGTTTTCTCCTGCACCAGCAGCTCGAACAGCGGCGCCTCCTGCCTGCACACTCGGGCCACGTTAGCCGCCTTCTCGGAGACGTTCAGGAGCAAACGCAGCAACGCCGCCATCACTGCTGACCGCATAAAAGAGACGATGAGATTTTAACGATTTTTGCAGTTCCTGAACGAGGTTAATGTGGGTCAGAACATTACAGATGATCCGTTTGGTGGTGCAGAAGTTCTATAATTAAGAATCATTTTACTTTCATTCATCATTAAAGATTAAGATTTAATATAAACCACCACTGCTGAGATCTGGAGCTCTGCTATCAGCCAGCCGTGCGCCTACACTGACTCAAGATTGTTTGTGTGTCTGTAGGAGGAGTGACAATGACTAAAACAGGGTTCCTCGTCACTGGTGCAAGTGCGACCTCTGCTGACCTACACGCAATACTGCACTCTGTAAGACCCTGCCCCTGGTAGGTGAAAAGAAGCAATCACTGGCTGCATGTCTTACCCTACTAGATGTGAGGTAGGGCTTGGCGGATGCGACGAGAGATATATAAGCTTCAATCAGGCGTGATTGGTACCAGAGTGGGTACAAAAAAACTTATATTATACATAAATTTATGTTTTAGTATGACTGTGCCCATGTGTGCAGTCTATAAAGATGTAAAGATGTGGTCTGATGTAAATTTGGGGCTAAGGAACTTCAGCAACCTGCACAGAGCTTTGACTTTAACCCCACTGAACACCTCTGGGATGAATTGGAACATCAATTTCAAGCCATGCCGACTGGTCTTTTGACCGAATAGACACTAATTCCCCACAGACATGCACTATAATCTTGTAGAAACCCATTCCAGAAGAGCTATGTTAGGTGTGTACATATTTTTGGGTGTGTAGTGTAGCTTGTTCATGAATGATTCAGCTTATGAAGCTCAGTAACGTGTTAATCAGGTCATGAGTAAAAATATCACAAGAACTGGAACGGCAAGTATGAACCACAATAGTTCCGAGGCGGTACAGCGAAGGTTATTACAGGTTAATAGATGAAACGTTGAAAGTGTGACGGATCTGTGATATTTAAATATGAATTCGTTTTTGAAATGACAATGAGGAGTACAGAGTGGACACGGTGCAAGTCCATCACACTCACAAACGTACACACAGGGCCAAGTTTTGGGTGGAGAGATAAAACTGGAGAGAGAGTACACTGGAAGAACATTCCAAACTCCTGACAGACGGGTTAAACCCAGGTTTGGTAACGTAAAGGCGAAGCTGACCGGTCGAGTCTGATCCAGGTTGGTCGTACCTCGTACTTCTTACACAGGTCAAAATTGCATCTTTGATGTACTGACCTTGACCCTTCTGCAACCGCATCTACAGTCAAAAACATTCAACTAAACGTGTTCTCACGTCCCTAAACGTTTCATATCGCACCTGTACGAATTAAAGCTTTTTAATACCCGTCGTCACTTGAAATGAGGCTTCTTTGAAACAAACTAATGTAAATTAATATGTTCATCTGTAAACCCTGCAGCCAAGCTCAATGCAAATACACGTTCAGAGATTTGCATTGGTTTGATTGGTGAGGAAAGTATTCACCCCCTCTACTGGTTCACATTTTGTTGGTCCATTTCTGTCTGAGTGGTTAAAGGTCTGGACAGTTCTTGTCATTCTGAGCATTTCTGCAACCGGTCAGTTTCTTTACACACAAGAAATAAGACAAATAATTTTGGGGGTGTGGAAAGTTCTACAGCATTGTTTTGATTGATCAGCATGGCCTTATTATTCCTCATCAGTGATTATGATTCACTACTACTGCTGATCTCTCTGTGCCCATACATTTACATTTATGGGCATTTTGCAGACACTTTTACCCATTTTCTGTGACTGTATATATTGTCTAAGCAATTGAAGGTTAAGGGCCTTGCTCAAGGGCCCAACAGTAGCAGTGGCGGGGCTTGAACCGGCGACCTTTCGATTACTAGTCCGGTACCTTAACCACTAGGATACAGCTGCCCTATCCGTAACCCACCCCTACTCATGTACACAAGAACCCTACCTCAGCTGTTTGGAATAAGACTCAGTTCACTTCAAATCGAACATATTTGTGCATCTGCTGCTAACTGTACTACGATGCACCATTTTGCACCACTACTGTACCTGCTGCTGTGTACCTGGTACACCTTATATGCTGCTCCTCTAAGAATGATGTATTATTGCACTGCTAAATGAATTGTGCTTGCCACTTTGCACATTGGTCAAATAGTAAATGTTCTCTTTTCTATACAGTTTATGTTTCTACCATAGCAACATTCTATATTTCTATATTTTCTTGTTTGTATTAAGGTGAAAGAGAAACGATATCTCAGTTCTACTGTATGTCTTGGACATGTAGTGAACTGACAATAAAAAATCTTGAATCTATACAAATAGGGTTATTCCTACTGGACCTATTAAAAAATACAAGGAATTAATATTGGTCTGCCTCTGTCAGCTTGTGCTGGGAGGAAATTTTTGTTATGCTGGGTGGTCAGATATAATCCAGAACTAACACACACACACACATACACACACACACACACACACACACACACACACACACACACACACACACACACACAAAACAAAGCCCTGCTCTGGTTTGTTTACAGTCAAGCAAGCTTTGAATCACTACTGTTGAGTAGCAGCCCAGCAAGAAATGAGTTTTAATTATTGAGTCACAGAAAAGTACGAGAGCAGAGAGCACCGAAACTATGTATATAAATTATATTCTCATTTTCTCAATAAATATCAAAAACAAAAGGAAAATGTTCACTCAGTCAATTTGATCCACATCATATCAATATAAATAATGGTTAAATGAGGGTGAGAACTTTAAAAGGTAAAAAGATAAACCTATGCTGCATAGAATCAGATAATATAATATAAAGTACGTTATAATAAAACAAAACAATACAGATGTTTTTCTCATGCAGGTCACCATCACTGCTGCACATCTGTACAGCCGAATCACAGCTGCATTCTCACCCAGTACGAACATTCAGCCACTAACAGCTTCACTTCATCAGATCGAACCCACCACAGGGAGCTCATGCTCACCTCACACTGGAACCTGGAGATCAGATTCGGATTGTTGATGAGCTCCTGGTTTCAGTTCTCTGATCAGCTCAGTAATCAGATTCAAACCGTGTAGAGAGACGATCTGAACCCAGCGCTTCCACTTCCTCTTTATAATCAACCTCCATCTGCACCCTGCCCCGCCTTCCCTCCCTCCCTGTTCTACCCGCACCGCACTGCACCGCGCATGCGCTTTTGTTTGGGGTGCGTCTCAATTCATCTCCCCGTGTACCCTGCACACTTCCCCTAGATTCGATAACTTGTGCTTTCTTCTCATTGTAAAAATCACACATACAAAATAGGACATCGAGAATTCAAAGATTAAAATGATTATTGCTTAAATCACCACTAATAAAGCACTACTAAAAACAAAAAATAAACACTGAACAACAAATTCAACAATCAATTGTCAAAAATTCATTGTTTTTTATTATCATTATTACTGTCATTAACCGTAATATTATTTAATTATTTTAATAATTGTTGTTTTCATTTCACAGTTTCTTGGGACTATATCAAAAACAAACAATACATATAGATAATTATGCTGTTATTATTATTATTATTATTATTATTTATTACTGAATTAACTGAAACTTTTGTGATTGTTACAATCGTCTTTAGTGTGTTTTATGTTTATAATATAAAAGTATTAAAAAAGTTTGGTTAAGGTAATTCAATAATAATAATAATAATAATAATAATTATTATTATTATTGTTGTTGTTGTTGTTATTGTTGTTGTTGTTATTATTGTTGTTGTTATTATTATTATTATTGTTGTTATTGTTGTTGTTATTATTATTGTTGTTGTTGTTATTATTGTTGTTGTTGTTGTTGTTGTTATTATTATTGTAGTTATTATTATTGTTGTTGTTATTGTTGTTTTGTTGTTGTTATTATTATTGTTGTTGTTATTGTTGTTGTTATTGTTATTATTATTATTGTTGTTGTTATTGTTGTTGTTCTTATTATTATTATAACAGCAATCATATAATAAATATATAACATTATGGTTAATAACAGTAATAATGATAATAAAAACACTAAAAACAACGATAATGATGTTGGTGTTTATTGAATTTTTGACATTTGATTGTTGAATTTGTTGTTTACTGTTTATTTTAAGTTTCTAGTAGTGCTTTATTTGTGGTCATCTATGCAGTAATCATTCTCATTTCTAAATAGTAATAAATAATAATAATAATAACAATAATAACAGCAATCATATTATAATAATTAAATAATAGTTCAGTTAATAACAGTAAGAATGATAACGTGTATGAATATGATAGAAAATATAAAAATAGACTAAAAGGTTGTCGTATACAAAAGATGCCCCATCCACCACATCAACAGTGTTCCATCAGTGTTCTGTCAGTGTTTCTGTCAGTGATGTGTCCATTACAGAAGCATTAATGTATAAACATTTGACTTTAGCTGTACGTTCTCAGTGGAATCAGAAGTTTACAACCATCAGAACCATCAGTAATGTGTTACTGTGTTAATGGTCTCATCTTGCTTTAAACAGCTCCCATCTTTCTCAACCCACAGGGATTTTATATCCTGCTGTCATCAAGCAATAATAAACCACAATTCAGCTTTTAACGGTGAAGAATTGATATAGATTGGAGATACACTCACTCAGATCCATTACTTCATCTCCATAAGAAGTGGTGCATCCGTCTGAGAATGAGCTGTGGAACCCTATCGTCTCTATTGTGCTTCAGGTTATTCTTATTCTTATTATTATTGCATTACTTAATATTGAATACAGATAGGTATTGCTTTATTTGGATTGTGAGTGTTAATAAACAATGTACTTAATAAAAAAAAACATTTATGTAGTCCAATAACATGACATTATTAATTCCTGTTATTATTTCTATACTTCAGAAGCATGACTGAGCTGGAGAGGGCGATGGCTACTATCGTCCAGGTCTTCTACAAATACTCTGGACACAAGAGCACGCTGAAGAAAGCAGATCTGAAGCATCTTATCAACTACGAGATGAGCCAGTTCATCAAGGTCAGTGCTGATAGTGAATAAGTGTAATGGTTGTGCAGGGTGTGTCAGCCGAATTTAAAATCATAATAATTTCCTGTGCAGTCACGGTGGTTTATGGAAACGTTTTTACTAACAAATCATCTAAGCAAAATGTGAGGCGGCCCTCCTGAGCCTGAGGAGAGCACAACCAAAACGAGTGGTACGAGGGTGTTTACATGAAGGTGCTGTGATGTTTGTGAATATGAATATAGTGTGTGGAGGAGAGCGTGAGGATCATTCTGTAAACTGATGAGGAACACGCCCTACATTCCTACAGTCTGACCTGATGATCGTCTGATCTCAGTACATCGCTCCTCCTTTTGCATATTTATAATATTTTCCGTTTCAGTCCAGTCCTACTGAGGATGTTTGTTTTGTGATGAGACATTGATGCATTCGGTGACACTGCAGGACACAGTCGAAGCAGTTGAGGGTTAGGAGCCTTGTCTGAGTGCCCAACATTAGCAGTTGGCACTGGCTGGGCTTCTGATTTCTTTGCATTTCTTAGTTTCCTGGGACTAAATAAAAAACAAACAATATTTTTACTAGTGCACACAGTATTTTTAACGAGTCTTTACCAAACGGTTGAAATGATCACAAAGATAATGCTTCGTGGGTGATTTTTCAGCTGCTAGCTTCAAGTTGACATACAGGTTAGAAAAGTTGTTTTCCTAAAACCACAGCATCATCTACCATTATTATTGAGTTTAACACACGTCAGCCGGGGAGTAGATACGGCCCAAACATGATTATTTACATGTCTTATTTTTACCCAAGTATTTGGACTCAAATGATTAAGCAGACCATTAAAGGCTTAATAATACCTTCACCACTGGCCACCAAATTTAAGCTTTATTTATTCAAGCTTTTAGATTAAACTGCACTGTCATCCAAATTCTCTACTGCTGTCTGGTTATGGTGCTGACACGAGTAGTGGAGGATCACATAGAGCGAAGTGTGACTCTGTACATGGTAGAGATTTCTGAGAATCCAACGCTGGCTGGTGTAAAGAAGCGGCTGCTGACTTCACACTTGTGTGATTTGTTTTTGTTTAAAAACCTAAAAAGGCAGTTGTATAATTGGTTTTACTTTATAAAAATAATACGCTGGAGTGTTTTATGTGTTTAATTAGTTCACGAATAAGGCTTATTAAAATATATTTAGCTTTAACTAATCATACAAACAATTAACGATTATTTTTTCATACTTTCTAGAATAAAATCATTAAAAGAACTCTATATAAAGTTCTGTATAAAGATTCTACAAAGAAAAATGCATTTGCACTTTTGGTATAATTGAAATACAATGAACTTAGAAAGTATTCAGACCCCTCAAGTTGTGGATTTGATATAATTCCCAATGTTTTTCAATCAATCTGCACTTAATCACCCAGAATGAGGAAGTGGAAACATGTTCAGTTCAGTAAAAAGACATCTTCACAAAAGTATTCAGACCCTTTATTCAATACTTTGTGAAAGCCCCTTGGGCAGCAATTACTGCTTTAAGCCTTTTTAATGCATCTCACCAAGCTTTGCACATCTGGATTTGGGCACTTTATCCCATTCGTCATGGCAGATCTTCCCCAGCTCAGTCAGCCTGGATGGTGAGTGTCTGTGAACTGCCACCTACAAATGCATAAACTCAAGGGGTGTGAATACTTTCTGATTCCACTGTACAGCATGTGAACGGGTTTGTTTGTACCTCCCGTTTCCACAGAAGATCCAGAAAAAGGAGGCGCTGGACATGCTGTTCAACGATCTGGATCAGAACGGAGATCTAGAGATCGACTTCCAGGAGTTCGTCCCCTTCATAGCCATGGTGACCGCTGCTTGTCATGATCTGGTCATGTCCAAGCACTTGCACTAAATCATCTGAAAATCATGCATCCATTTACTGCGCATCAAGTTCTTCTGTGCTTTTAATCCATCAGGTTCAGTGGAGCTGCTGCTGTTCTGTCATGCTTTAGGTTCATGTGTGGGTACGAATTGTTTCCAGTATGATTATTTAACACTAATTAAACAATGCATGATGTTTATCATCAGGTTACAAGTGTTGGAAACTTTTATTCGTCTTCAGTGAATGTTTTTATTAAAGCAGTTGCAGATTATTTAAGCTCTGGTGTGAAATACACGATATATTGCATGACCAAAAGTGTGTTTACACCTGACTGTGGGCTTGTAGGACATTCAATTCTGTTTCCTTTTACCTACAAAGGAGCATTTTAATTCATCCCAAAGGTTTTGAATGGGGTTTGGATTCTGAGCCAACCACTGGAGTTCCTCTGCACCAAGCCTGTCAAACCTTATCGGAACAAGAAGCCTTGCTGCCGTCAAGCTTGCCGCTGACATTCACATACGACAGAATAATTTCTTCACATCCTGAGATGTTTGTCAGAAAACAACCACTTTATACAGCGTAGAGCTTCCACGCGGGGGTCCACTATATTTATTAAAAGTTGTAGTGTTTACCTCGGTACAAAAGCACTATATTTCAGAGGACACGTGAGGTAGAGGTGCAGAACATCATGATATGAAAGTGGCTCCTGCTTCCTGTGGTTTCCTTGTGTTTTATAAGTACAGTGTTTTAAAATATCGTGTTTCTTTAATGACCTGAAATCATTTAGTGTGACTGATACGCACTAACAGAACGACTTTTCTGTACCGCTGTGCACACACCATTTTTCTAGCAGCAAATTTATAACATATTTACGATTGCATTCTCTATTTCGGTAAGCACGAGGCTCGTTAACTTAACACTTAAGTCCTGCCTTCCTCTCTTAAGTGTTGTTCCAAAAACGCCAGGATGCGCCGCCATGAGTCCTCCTGAGCGACTGCGTGTTGTGCCAGGTTTCCTCCCCACACAATCATCACTGAAACACACAGTGCAGCTTTAAAAATCAACACCATGGACTAAAAAACTGCAGAATTATATTAAAATGAGTCAAAACAGACAGAGGACTGACTTGGAGTGGGTCGGTTGGAGAAGATGGAGGAGCGTGAGGTGGGCGTGTACGGACACTCGATCAGGTGACCAGCACCGGGGTACGAGACCAGTGTCACCAGGTGAGATTTACCTACAGCGCCCAGTCTTCTCTCAACCTGCAATCAAGAATGTGCAATAATTAGTAGCTATTATTGTAATCCGTGTAACAAATCGAATTTCGACATAGTGCGACAATTTAGTTCTTGTGAAAAGAGAAAATAAAGGAAAGCCAAAACGACTGGGACTGCCAGTCCACCAACTGGCGCAGCTCGTGCCCAGCGTGAATCCATACCACACAGCTGAACAATGCTGTGACACCCCCCAGAGAAGATAAAGAGTACCGGCCTATGCAGACCAGCTCAGGTCCGACATCACGGTTCCAAGAGAGGGCAGATTGACAACAAAGGAGCTGGCAAATATGTGGGAAAGAAACCGTGATAAACAGGAACACTTCCACCTGGAGCAAATTAACGCTCAGTGTGACCAGCAGGTAACTGTCAGATAGGAGGAGCTGACAGGTCAATCACCTGCGCCTCCTTGCCCCCCTCCTTGTCAAATATGGGTGTGAACGAATACAATCCAAGCAATAGAGAGTTAAGGGCCCTGCTCTGGGGCCCAATACTGGTGACCTGCCAGTTAGTTCTGGAAATGAGTCTGCCTGAATTCATGACCTCTGGACAACAGGGTTCCATGGATCAGCAGATTTATTATGATTCCTCCCCCAGAAAAAATAGTGCCACAAAGTTTGGGGAAAGCAGCTTCAGATTTAAGCATTTATTGGTCAACAATTACGAAAATAGGCTGCAAGATCAGGGCGGGACTGATTTTTAGATTGTGATTGAGTATGTTCTCCTCACCTCGTCTGCATTCTCCTCTGAGGCGCAGCTTAGATCGTCCTCTCCAACAATGAACATCACGGGGCAGCGCAGATTCTCCACCTGAGAATCAACAGCCCAAAAAATTACAAACTGCAGCTTTAATTTAGCAATCTGGTCGGTTTTACTTTTATTAACTGCATATTACACAAGTGTTTGAGTTTTAGAAAAAGAGAAATCAAGTAAAGTCTTGTCCAAACACACAGTAATCACTATTATAAGATGGAAAGATGGCTTCGTTTCCACTCCGGCTTGTCCGCACTGAGATTATTTACCTGAACAAAGTTCTCAGGTGGAACATTACAGGGCTTCGACACCTCCTGAAAACTTAAGCCCTGATCGTTAAATCCCCAGTGTGTTTGCTCTCTGTAAGGAGAAAGAAAAAAATGCAGTTTATCTACAATCGACTGTGGAATTTTCCAGAAGATACAGCAAAGATTAAAATGATGAATGTCAGTATTCATAAAAGTAAACACCATTTCTTCAGCACACTATTAAAATATCCTGTAGATGTTATTACACAGTTACTTTACTAAAGTTTACTATAGTCTAAAAGTTTACACACCCAGCTAGTTTACATGCCATTATTAGAGTATTAACTTAGAAGGGTGTCCAAACTTTTGCATGCCCCAATGAATATTTATTTCTTTTTATTGTTTCTGAAATATAGAGTTATTGTATTAGCATTAAAATACATTTTATAGTTACTGTAGAGTGTAAGTTTACTTATTATCACATAAAAAAAATCTACAGAATATATCATTTGGTCAGGGGTGCCTAAACTTTTGCACTGAAATTCCAGTTTCACTAAAACAGTATTACAGTAGTTTAAGATGGCACGGTGGCTCGGTGGGTAGCACTGTCGCCTCACAGCAAGAAGGTCCTGGGGTTCGATCCCCAGGCGGGGCGGTCTGGGTCCTTTCTGTGTGGAGTTTGCATGTTCTCCCCGTGTCTGCGTGGGTTTCCTCCCACAGTCCAAAGACATGCAACTGAGGTGAATTGGAGATACAAAATTGTCAATGACTGTGTTTGATATAAACTAGTGAACTGATGAATCTTGTGTAACGAGATGACGTTAAAATCCTAATAAAACAAACAAAACAAAACAGTAGTTTAAGCCTTTGGAAAGTGATCCGGGTGAGTAAAAGGGCTTAGAATGCATTTTAAAACAGTACAGATAAAGTTTTACAAAACTGATTTGAACAATAACAACATCTGGAAAATCTTGAGTGTGCGATAGGCCAGCCGGGCGTCCACACAGACATGGTTGGCTATGTCTTAGTGCCCTGTCCAGGGTATTCCTGCTTTGAGCCCAATGTTCCCCAGTGGAACCAGACCTACAGCGACCCTGACCGTGTTGAATCAGTTGATGTAAATGAAAACTGAAATGAAATGATGACATAATTATATTTTAATGAAGAGAACTGCAACCATTCAGAACTCACCCGTCAGCATTTTCTCCATCTTCGTTAAATATTTTGCTGATGCTGCCGATTGGTCCATTAATACAAACCACACACCTGGGCTGCACAGTTTACAGAGACAAATAAATATTTCTTTACTTTATAAATAAGTACAGAGTAAATATGTGACTGCAGAAGAGTTGAGCGTGAAATCTACTGTTTGTGGAAATGTTACCCACATGCACGGAGGGATACGTGGCGATCCGCAGAGCTACCAGGACCCCGAATGAAATTCCCATGATGGCTATCCTGTCCTCACAGACCTGTGGGTGATCTTTCAGAAGCTGCCAAGCTGCCTGAGAAACAAGTACAAAAGAGTAAAACTACCTCCACCATGCTTCACAGTAGGTTTAAAAGTGCCTCAACTCTTCTTTTCCAAACATACTTCTGCTCATTGTGGCCAAATAATTCAGTCTTCCTTCTTTTTTCAAATTCAGTCAAGCTTTAAAGTGTTTTTTCGCCCATGATTATGTAACGCTTGCTTTGCCAAGGTTGATTTTTTTTTCCAACATTGGCACTGTGTCAGACTGCTCTTGCCCTCCGTGTTCTTTAGGGTTGTTGTGACACCACACAGTATATTTGATTGTAATAGTTATCTTACCTTCATGTAGGAATCTCCCACATTGATGCGTTTGGGGGGGCCAGGAAGGTCTTCATGATCAAAATATGCCAACGTCATGCAGGCGAAACTGCGTGAAGCGAGCAGAGCAGCACGATACTCCACCAGACCTCTCCCCAAACCCCAAAGATCTAACAGTGCAGGAAATGGACCAGGACCTAAATGGAATTGGGTAAAACCTTTAAGCCTTTTGGGAAGCCTTAAAACCTCCATACATGTCGGCCCCAGTGAGGAGGCCTGAGGAGCGTAAGGGGACGTTGAACCACTCTAACCTTAAACTCACCTGGAGGGAGGAACAACGTTCCCACCACTTGGTTTTGCCGTATTACTATCCTCCTCACACCGGGCGCCATGTACCAGCGCTGAAGCGATACTGCAGCTAGCTCACGCTCTCCCGTCGTTTGCTGATTTTCAGACGGATTCGCTGGAGAAACGTGGCCTTCCAGCATGGACACGTTCACTGTGAACGGAGTCTCCACGTTTAACTTCCGCAGCCTGAGAGAGAGAGACTTCATTATGAACAACCACACGATTTTATTTCTAATGAAGCATTTAATTTAAAATCCCAAGACTGTCATGATGGCCACGCCTTAAGTGTATGTAAATTGTCCATTTTTCTCTTACCTAAGGGGTTTCTGTTGAGGCTGCAGACTCCAAAAAAGTCCCATGGGCTCACAGCCAACGTAAGAACCACCAACCGAGGAGTGTTTGGTCACTGTTCAGAATAGAGATTGAAGATTAACGGCGTCTCACTTCACTGCGACTGACCTGAACACAACTCGTGTAATCATTCAGTGGGTTTTAACTAGAACTTGTGATTTAAAGAAAGATTTAAAAGAAAGGGGACATCATATTTCTAACAAGCCGGTTCATTAAATCTCTGCCCTGATGGAGCTGGCTGGTTTCGAAACATCAAGCCGTGAAGCCACACAAGCTACCAGAACATGACACATCTGTCCTTGGTCAAAAATCCTCCCTACAGAGTTCCAAACTGCCTCTAGAGGATAATAACAGAATAATAACTGTTCATCAAGAGCTTCAGGGATCAGGTTTGCATATATCATGAACTATTGGCACACTGCTCTGGACTGTTGAGCGATGGTTAAATAAACTTTAAATTAATAAATTCTAATCTATTGTCTACTAGTTCAACTAATGAATATGGGCCAGTTTGGGGAACAACCTTTTTTGTTTTAAGTTTGGTGTGGAAGAACTTGCCCTGCACATAGCCCTGAATTCAACCCCATTCAACAGCTTTGGGATGAACTGGAATACATACCATGAGCCAAGCATTATCAACCTCATGACCTTACTAATGCTCTTGTGGCTGAATGGAAGAGAATCTCTGCAGCCATGTTACAAAATCTAGTAAAAAGCTTCCCAAATAAAGAGATGTTCAGTCTTCAGCTCCACGTTAATGCGACGAAATGCACTGCGGATGTTACTCACAGTCCACAACGCCGTTCTCGTCACTGTGGTAATGAGACATGGACTGCCACAAATCTCCATCCTCACTCATCATCCTCGCTCTCATGGTTACAGGTGAGTTTGGGGGCAGATGATACCCCTTCAATTTCACCGGCTCGTCGACTAAAGCACGGGTCGGCGTGGCTGTTAAAACTGGAACAGGTCCACAGGTTCCTCGCCATCTCACCTGACCTGCATGGAACACAAACATGTCCTCAAAATCTATGTTTATTATTAATAGGCCTATTATTACATAATCACTAATAATTTAGCTAACCACAATTATCTGAGATTAATGATGGCATGGTGCTGCAACTAGTAGAGTGGGTGACCAATCACTGTTTCTAAGAACAATTCTTTCTGTGCTTTTCTCTAATTAGTTCAGTTTTTGGACACATAAAAAATAAGCAGAAGGTCGATTGTGTGTAATCGTATCATTAGATTTCACAATCCTACATTTCCATTCATGTAGTAGGTGCATATAATCATTATAATCAAATCACTGTACCACTGGGCAGAGTTCTAATCAAATCTACAGTAAACAGACAATGACTGGCTGGTCCGAGAGTGAGAATGCTGGTATCGATTCCTCATATCTGCTGCAATTACGACCTCTGCTGGCAGACCGATGGCATCTGCACAATGGGATAATGCAGATCTGTGCGCTATACAGATCTCCATATTTTATGCAGGTGAAAAAGAAGGGGTGTTGATTGAAGGGGTGATGTTTGGTCAGAAGCAGTAGAGGAGGCAAAATGTGATCGGGTAATCGGATACAACTCAATTTGGAGGAAGAAAAAGAAAAATCACTGTACCATCACAGGAAGGGTTTGTTATTACTTGTTGCTGTGGAAAGTGTGGCACTATAACATGGGTACTGGGGACCTGGGGTGGATCTTTGTTTGTCTGCTTTCTTTCTCAGGGTACTCAGGTTTCCTCACACCCGCCCCACTCCCAAAACATGTAGAAGGTAAATATATATATATATATATATATATATATATATATATATATATATATATATATATATATATATATATATACATACATACATACTGTATATTATTGAAAAAGCAGAGTAATGCAGAAGAATAGTGAATCTAAAGTCTTACCACTAACTCCAGGAAGCTTTACTAAAAAATGACGATGTATTTTCTGTCTCTGCATCAGGAATAAAACCGAGCGAGCAGAAGAGAATCCGCACAGACCCATCAGCTCTTCTGTAAAGATACTTTAGCTTCAGCTGAGAGGGTCTAACAAGGTGTTTTACATTAACCACACCAAATGAACTTCGGTCTACTAAACCCACTCCTTCTCCCTCCTCCTCAGTCCTTCAAAACCAAAACAGTCTGAAGAACTGATCAGTGTCTTTATAACTGTTTGATTAAATTGAATGCAACTGTGAATGTGCTGGTTAAAGCTGAGACTGTGTAATGGAAAAGTGAAAAGTGAAGATCTAGCAACGGTACATAATCATTAACCCTAAAACTTCTTTAAGATTCTAAGTGTATAAACTCTGTTCTTTTTTTTTTTTATATTAGAAACTTCTGCTACCTGGAGTCAATTTCATAAATATGTGTATATAATTTACATAATGTACTAGCTGGTTCGGTATTAAATAAACATTTTTAAAACAATTAAAAATAAATTATAAAGTAGTTTATCAAATATTAGTTAAATACACGTTAAAATTGCTGTATAAGAAAATAAAAAATACATTTCAATAAATACAAAGTTTATTGTCAAATATAAATATAAAGCACTACATGGCAATTCATATTAAAGATTAATTTATTAATATGTATAGTTTGTAAATTCTTTTGTTTTGAAAATCCAGGTTGCCATACGAAGCGTATATGGCTGTGTTTCAAATAGCACTTTTCTTCCTACTCCCTAATCCCTACAAATAAAAATGTATATAATAAGTAACAATGATGACCAATGTAATTTTTGGATTTGTTTCAAATGATATTATTTAAGAATCTTCCTTGTTTTATTCTATTCTGAATAGTACTTGTTGCTTATTTTACGTATGTAAGTGTCCCTACTACTAAGGGTACTTTGTAGTGTTTATAGTGATTTGGGACGAGTCTCATTTTAGGCCGTTATCACACACTGTTTCACTATAGTCGTCTAACAACAAATATAAAAACGATTCGTTTGCTTTAAATTAGTATAATATCCGCAATTTAGCTTTAGATTTTGTGAGATTTGGTGTCATTAAACGGCTTTGCTTAACCAGATACGATTAATCTGGCTAAGATTGGACAACAAAGGTTGCTCGCTGTTAGCATGCTAACGGCTAAGAGCTAGCTGCCTTGCCGAGCTTTTAGCTAATATTTACATTTAAATGTGGTTCAGTTGTTGGTGATATAGTTTACAGTTTAAGCGCATTTATTGCCTACGTTTTTATTAATTAATTTATTTTTTTATCGTCCGTTATGCTGCAGTAATAATAGAGACTTCATGGAGAAAGGTAATTGTAAACATCTATATATTTGTGTGAGATATTTATTTTTCATCAGATTAAACAAAAATATCTTCTGAATTAAGTATAAAATGAATCAGAAGCTCTTTAATAATGTAATTAGATCTTTAAAAACAATCTGCACATATGCAAAAACATAAAAATAATCAAATTTTAATTTGCACTCGAGTCACATGCATGAATTGTATTTTTAAAAGCTGGTTTCAGAGATTAAACGTTATTTGTCATTTTATTTATTAGACATTTGTGCTTCCATGGTCTATTTTTATCTTTCAGAGTTTTATATTTGGAAATAAATAAACCACAATCTGATTGGTATAACCTGCACTGTATGGAAATGTCATATAACGTATTTGAAGTCCAAATCTCACCAGATTGAAGACATTACATTATATTACATTACATTACTTTAGCATCTCTGTCATTTTACCAAAACATTCAGGACATAAACCAGAGCATTAACAAATAAAGCATTCAGAAGTCTAAGCATGACCAGTAAACATATACTGATACACTCCACATGTCCACTTAACTAACATGTGTTTGTGTGTGGTCAGATATAAAGACCGAGCCTTCCCCGGCGCCCATCGGAGGGGTTACGGTGGGAAATCTGGTAGCACAGAGCAGGTCAGAAGATGAGCTGACAAGCGTAAAGGACCTAAAGAGACCAGCACCACAGGCCTTCAGTGGAGGGGGTCTCGTTCCAAAGAGAAGAAGCTCTTCCAGGTAACCTCGACCCCCAGTTTACCTGGGGAATGTTTGAGAATGGTGGATATACAGTTTTGTTTAGTTGTAGGATCTATAGTAACAGTTTATGTTCTTCATAGACGTTTCTCGAAATCCCTCACAGAGTTTAAAGCATCAAACCAAACCACAGAGTAAATGTTAATTTTTTTGGGGCAAGAAAAGAATTCTACTTCAGTCTCTTCAGTCCAGTTTGTTTTCTTTGAAAGGTCAATAAAGAGGAAGAAGTTTGATGATGAGCTGGTTGAGAGCAGCCTGGTTAAGTCCTCCACCAGAGTTAAAGGCCCACCTGGCATGGAGCCTGTCCGATGCCCTGGCACCGACCCATCGTCTAGTGAGAAAAGAAAGGTAGTGAAGTCGAACTGTTTATTTACGATTGCATAACTGATTATTTAGGTTTGACATAGCCGGAGCTATATTTAGTACATGGTTTACACATACGTGTGTTGAATTGTTCCAGATGAAGGTGTTTGCCCTAAAAATGTATTAGTGGGATTAATGTGATCATTATATAAAAAAACAAATCCTGTCCAACTGGGATTAATGTCATTTATTGTTTGTCATAAGAGCAACTAGAATTAGAAAAACGCTTTAATAAACATTCTTAATACATTGAAATTTTTTTCCATGTGTGTGTTCTCAGGTTTCCAAATCCAGCTCATCTTTGACTCCCCCACTCACCATGATGCTCACGCCATCACCGATCACTAAACGAATGAAGAAGAGCAAACAGCCGCTTCAGATCACTAAAGACCTCGGACGCTGGAAACCCTCGGACGACCTGCTGCTCATTAACGCCGTGCTACAGGTTAATTACTCGTCCAGTTTCTCAGGAGATTTGATTCTGAACGGTTTATGATTGTGCTCATCAGTCTAGGACGATTAAAAAGGCTAATAGTTATAGACTATTACTACTAATAGTGATTCATTTATCTAAAGTAATTACTTTATCCTGATCATACTTAGTCCAGAGCCTAAAGGATGGACGTATATAAGGCATACTATTCTGTACTCTAGACTGAAATAAAACTAGCAGGCCGAAGTCTAAACCAAATGAAATAAAGGCATTTAATTTTTATAAACTGCTTTATTGTGAAATCTCAGGAATCCTCCTGGAAACTCTGGGCTCAGTGTAGGAATACTCTAGACAGGGTGCCGGTCCATTGCAGGCCCTCAGCTAGCTGACCCCTCCGTCAGACGCTTGGCAGACAGATAGCACCACTGAGATTTGATTCCGATTAGGCTGCTGTGCCACCCGAGAAACTCAAAATTCAGTAAAATATAACAATATTATTACAACATTATAACAATAATAATTACAGCCACAACAGCAATAATATTTAATCACACATAATGACTTAAAAAGTTTCTAACAAAACTGTCTATAGCTTAAAAGTTGAAATATGAACCTCCTAACATAGTAACTTGAAAGGAATCACCCTGGGAATCACCAAAAAAGCTTAAATACTCAACCAATTGAAGCTGTATCGAGTAACGCTAATATACTGTACTAAATACTAACTGGTAGCGTTTGTGTTGCTCTCCTCAGACTTCAGATCTAACAGCGGTTCACCTGGGAGTGAAGTTCAGTTGTCGTTTCACGCTGAGGGAGATTCAGGAACGCTGGTACGCGCTGCTTTACGACCCGGTCATATCCAAGTGAGTAAAGCCTGCCTGATTTAACATTGGTTTCAGAGTGCTGTGGTTATAACGTGTTGTTTTATTATGTGTTGCCGATCCAGTCCCTTGTATGTGAGAGCGTTCATGTTTTCTTTTTCTCTGCAGGTTGGCATGGCAGGCCATGAGGCAGCTTCACCCAGAGGCCATCGCTGCCATTCAGAGTAAAGCTCTGTTCAGCCAGGCTGAGGAGGCTCTGCTCTCCAAGATCAGCTCCGTGAGTCAGCAATCTTCAGTTCATTTAGATCCCGTTGTTGTTGTTTTTTTTTTGGCATTGTGTGAATTTGGACATACTCATAGCTGTGTGGTGCGGGTGGGGGGTCGAGGCCCTGAGATGGACCGACATCCTGTCCGGGTGTGTTACCTCATTGCGCCCAGTGATTCTGACTGACGTACGTGTTTGCGTCTGGTTCGCTGACTCCTCTCTGTGCGTTTGAGCAGAACAGTCAGCCGAAGCTGGAGGTGTTCCAGGACTTGTTGAATAAGCACCCGAGTGTGTTCTATACCTCTCGCACCGCCAAGAGTTTACTGATCCACTGGCAGCTCCTCAAACAGTACTACCTACTGGACGATCAGAGTGGTGAGTACGCCAGTTAAAGGTCTAAATCTAAAACCTGTCCTGTTACTCTTCATGCTCAGACCGTCTCCACACGTCTGCTCTTTCTGTTTCAGTCCAGCCTCTGCCCAAAGCAGACCAGGTTCTCAACTTCTCTGATGCAGAGCAGATGGTGGACGATGCCAAGCTGAAGTAATAACACAGTTTATGCTCTACTATTTACGACAATAAAGCATTGAGAAGCATGTATAGCATGTATAGAAATCTTTTGTGCCCGTAACCTTAGTCACACCCACATTAACACAAAGCTAAATGTATGTGGACACCCTTCCACTAGTGTTTTAGCCACACCTATTTCCTGTGCACAAAATAGTGTTTGTTGTAAGCGCTTTTGGGATGAATTGGAAAGACTTTCTCGTCCAGCGTCGGTACCTTACAAGAATAGTGCGGGCGATTATAGCTGCAAAAACGGCAGCTCCTTATGGTTTATAATAGGATGTCCAGCAAGCTAATGGTCAGGTGTCCAGTTACTTTTGGCCTCATAGTGTAATTTAGTAAATGTTATGAAGACATAGAAGTGTAAAAATGTGTGCTACATGCCATACTTGTTAAACTAACTGTGTGTTTCTCTTAGGGACAGCAGAGACGAGGTTCTGGAGCATGGTGAGGCACAGCTTCATTCTCTTATATTTATATTTTTGTTACTTAAGGCTGCAATCAAGCTACACAGTCATCATGTTCTGCTATTTATCGTGTGACCTGTATCGATCCTGCTGTGGCTTTCGTTTTGTAGAGTTAATGGTTGCAGATCGGCACCAGAAGAGGGAGATCAGGCAGTTGGAGCAGGAGCTTCCGCGCTGGCAGGTCTTAGTGGACAGCATCACTGGTTAGTTATGCATTTTATTACAGTTTAATGATATCTGGACAGAAGTGACTGCAACTCCATAGTGACCACATAGATTTATTGCATTTTCACCTAATCTAGTTCTTTCCAATTCACCACTACATTTCTTCTGCCACTTATACCAACCCCACACTGGACAGGGAATGCGGTAAACTAGCACCTCTCAGACATGCTTTCAGCCTCTTCTTTACACCAGCCAGCAGTGAATTCTCACACAGTGTCACTTTACATCCCATGCATTTTTTTTTTTTTACTACTTGTTCTGCCACCTCGAACCAGAAGCAGGAGTCTGAAGTGTGTCAAATTGATCTCGCAGTCAAGCCGGTAGCACCTCTAAGATTCGAATTTGGTGCAAATACGAATACCTTTACTGTCATTGTACAAGTACAATGAGACTCGGTGTGCTCTACTTAGGAAATAGAATAAATATATACAAAGTAGTTCAGTGGAGAAAGTATGCAAAGCACAATGCTTTATTTGTACACATGGACAGGCATGAAATATGTATGAGTGTGCAAATGAGAAATATGAGGTGGTAGTAGTAAAGGCTCCTGGTTTCCATATAAATAGGAAATAATTACTAAATGACTAGTTTCAAAGACAGAGGGATATACAGTATTGGCATTCCTGTTGAATTTCTTATGCTAAATGTTCTTGCTTTGCTCGGTTTGCAGGTATGAACTCGCCAGATTTTGATAATCAGACACTGGCAGCATTGCGAGGACGCATGGTCCGATACCTCATGAGGTCTAGAGAGGTGAGCTTGGCTGAATGTTTGCTCTGATGGATTCATCCGTCCAGATCGTGTCGCTTTGTGCTGTAACCTCGTCAGGATTGTTTCTCGTCTTCCTCTGTGCATTTGCATGAGTAAAGAACGGCTCAGATTTCCATTGTTGATTCTGTCCGTGCCGAGAATAAATGTCCTGCACCCCTTTTAGATCACTCTCGGCCGGGCCACCAAGGACAAGCAGATAGACGTGGATCTGTCTTTAGAGGGACCGGCGTGGAAAATCTCCAGACAGCAGGGTATTGATCTGGAATTCATTCTCCTACCAGACGTTACCTCATTACTCTTTTGAACTAAGAGCTGCCGTCTCATTACTCTTAGCTGATTAATCCATTATTTAACGTCTTGTTGGATTTTATTTTGAATTTTTCATGCATCCTGTCTGAGTAGTGCATTAATTGTCATCTTTTGCTTTAGGGATCATTAAGCTGAAGAACAACGGGGAATTCTTTATCGTAAACGAGGGACGCAGACCCATCTACATCGATGGCAGACCTGTACTGACCGGCAACAAGTGGAAGCTCAATAATAATTCTGTGTTAGAGGTAAATAAATAGTGTTTACTTTTTACTTTTTTGGGATTTTTCCACTTTCAATCTAGTCATGTCCAATTCCCGATTGTGAATCCACTACCGAACTGATCAAAGAGAGAGGCGTATCACCACACATCCTCTTTGACTTGGACAATCTGCCCCCCAACCACACACACACACACACACACACACACACTCATTCATACGGGCTCCTGGACCAGCACCCAGTGACCAGATTATAACTGGGTGTTGAAACATTCTCAGCACTGCAGTGACCATGAAATGACATTGAGGGTGCTTTTCGATTGATGAATAGGGTACAGTGGGTAACAGGGTGTAGAGTAACAGACTACAGATAGTAATTGTATACCCACAAGATTACCTGTATGATAGGTGAGGTGTAAAGGTCATCAGCCATATAAACTCTCTCTCTCTCTCGTCTGTGCAGATTGCTGGTCTTCGTTTTGTGTTCCTCATCAACCAGGAGCTGATCTCTCTGATCAAAGCAGAAACGGCCAAGATGAACCAGCAGTGATGTGCACATCTGGAAACAGGAGAGATCAGTCAGCTCAGGACTCGCGCACTGCCAGAGACGTGGACTTTGCAGGAGTCTCTGGCACCTGAGCAGAGAGCAGATTTCATCCACAGTGAATGCATTCGTACCAACAGCCCAGAGATGTCTGATGAATATCTGATTGCCATGATCGTTTTTTTGAAGGGTGGTCCTAATGTTTTGGCTCATCAGTGTATTACAGAATCAATACCTGATGTACAGCAAACTTCTTTGGTAACCTTTAACATTATTTTCACTGTTTGGTCGATGCTGAAATAAGCTTGGATGTTATTTTTCATTGATGGCTTTGTGTAACAGGCTGTTAGGTTTGTATATGTGAGGCTGCAGCTACACCTCCACCTCCACGTGTCTTTATTTACTGTAAATAAATGTAAGAATTTAATAAATTCAGTCGGATGTTCGAGGCCACTTTCTGAAGATTCTTTCTTCGAGACATTATTCATAATTTTAATTTGATTCCAGCTCGGGCAGCTACAGTATTTTCAATTATAAATCCTCATGTAATCACTGTACTGTACTTCATTTCTGGTATTTTTAAATCCATTAGACGACTAGATAACACCAGTTGTGTTTCTAAAGTTGCGCACAAGCTATAATGATACAGTCCTAAAGTTCACTGGTATCGTACAATAACCAAAATTATACAGGTTGTGATTAGAGCAAAGTTCTTGTGGCCTACAATGTCTGTCTTTCAGCTGCTCCCACACTTACAGGTCGCTACAGGGGATCGTCCCTGGTTGGCATACCTGATTTGGCCCAGTTTTTACACCAGATCTCCTGTTGCAACCTTTTTTATTTTATCCCGGCTTGGTACCGGCACTTTTACCGTTGCACTACTTGAGCATACTGTTACTGTTATAACAAAAACAATATAGGTGTAAGTGTGTGATGTCCCGTGATGAATGGACACACTGTTCAAGGCTTGTTTCTGTCTTTCACTTACTGTTTTTAGGTGGTATTGGACCCACTGTGATGTCTGACTTGGATTTTTAGAGGTTGATAAATATATATAATACTTAAAAGATCACTCACCCCCTGTAATGTGTGTAAAGGCTTCACCCTTTGACACTTGCTCTCTGAAAGTCCTGAAATCTGAACTCTCACCTTTCTGATGATGAAAACGGCCGAATCTGCTGAGCTCGGCACTCGAGCTGCGTCAGGTTGTTGACTTTTCCACGTGATTTCTACACGGTGTCGCAGACACTGCTAGGTATTTGAAAACTAACAATTGTGAAAACATCCCATTTCAAAGCCATGGTCATTAATATAAAGTCACCCTCACCTCTTTTGTAACCCGGCTATAACAACCTTCACTCTTCTGAGTAGGCTTTCCACGACATTTTGGAGAGCACCTGTGGAAACCTCTGCCTATTTATACACCAAGTCATTGAAAGAACATGTTAAACCTCTTACAGACAGTGACTGGAGGTGGTGTTTGAACTTTGGACCTGGATTTATGTTAGTAGTCACTCTATAATGTACTGGTGACCTGCCCGCGACCTCGACCCGAACCAAATGAAGTAAAGAATTAATGATTCCTTTCAGATTCTGGATCCTAGTAAATAATTTAGAAGGTATATGCATAATCTAGGCTCGTAATGGATGATCAACCTTGATGTAAATGATGAAAGGTTTTTGGACTTGTCAGACTAAAACAAAAACATGTTGGTTTAAAGCATAATGAGTAAACAATGTCTTTAATGTATACACATGGATAAATGCCATGATTTTAGTTCATTTCTTGATTAACTGCTTAATTCTGGTGAGGGTAATGGCTGCTCCAGCTCCACCTGGAAACACTGGGCGCTAATCTGTTACCAGGTCATCAATCACTCGCATTTACTCACTTTCTTACACCTAGAGGTGATTCAGAGCAGCCAATCCATCATCAGGAGGTTTTCAGAAGCCGGAGTACTTTGTGATCTCCAGGGTTCATGTTGCTGTGAGGCACTTAGTCTACCAGCCTCGCCACTGTGCCACTTTAATCACACTTTTATCAAAGCTATTCTTTCTTTCCTGATAAAATCATGTTTAATGGTTGTCATGGGGGGGGGGAATGAAGACGTTTTTATCATAATGCACTAAGGTCATGCATGTAATCATAAACAAACATTGATTGGACAGCCATAAAGCATTTAACAGCTCAATCAATCAGGCTTATCTCTGCTGAGGGAGCCACTGATACCAACACCATGTAAGCCTACTGGTTATTCATCATGAGAACAATTAAACTGCACAAAGAATAGGCTGCGTTTTTATTCTCATACTTCTTCTCATCATCGCTGTACTTGTACCAACCAATGTGTTGACTTTAACAACAAATCATGCAACATAAACCTTAAACCATCAATCTTAACTCACAATCACAGTTGCACATGTCGTTTCTATTATGTTGTTTATTAAAAAAAAAACATGTACTCTTTTTTTTGGCTAAAAGTATGTATACACCCCTTCTAATTATTGAATTCAACTGTTTTATAAGCACACATTCTGAACAGTACAGTAGTTTATAATCAATTACTGAAGGGACATTACCTGTTTCAGGTTGACTGCGCCCCTGCATACAGAACGAGGTACACAAAGACGTGGTTTGATGGGTTTGTTTTGGAGGAACTCCAGTGACCTGCACAAAGCCCAGAACTCAATTCCAGTGAACCTTACAAATGCTCTTTTGTTGAAACGGGGACACACTTTAAAATATCATGATGTCTCTTGCAGTGGAATTAAACAGGGTCTCACTATTACTGACTGCAAAAAGAACAATGTTATGATGATAGACACCAAAAAACAGATTTTATATCCAAATGTTATCTTTGTGCTGTGGTTTTTCTAGACAATATTACATTGTAGTGCCTAAGAAGGGAATTTTTCGCAGTTGTGACATGCTAGTATGAATTTGCGATCAACAGTGACACTGGACAATCTGAATGGCTTGACCAAAATCGCCGTAGAGAACAGCATTTCTCCTAAAAGGTACTAAACTAAGATTAGGTGAAGGTGAGACAGTTTTACTCCCAAGGTGAATCACTTATTTAACTGGTTAATTTGTGATCTCAGCTGCCTCTGAGCTTATAGGATACCTAGTTATTTGCATTTGCAGTGATTACACACAGAATTGAATGGGTCAAAAACTGTGCTCTAGCCGCTCAGGTGGCGCTGCGATAAAAACGCACGCTGGAACCAGAGCTGGGATCTGGAATACATCGTATCGAATCTCAGCTCTGCCTGCCGACTAAGGCTGAGCGGCCACATGTACAACGATTGGCCTGTTGTTCAGATATGCGCGGGACTAAGCCGGATGGCGTCTCTCTCTCATGACTGGTGCAATTACGACCTCTGCTGGCTGATTGATGGCGCCTGCACAGAGATGAGAAAAGAGTGCTCTCAGGGTGTGTCTCTCCGTACACAACGCTGAGCTGCACTGCACTCGTCAAAGTGTAGGTGATAAGATGCCCACGTGTCGGAGGGGGCGTGGGTTAGCTTCGTTCTCCTCAGTCAGAGCGGGGATCGGCATTGGTGGAGAGGAAGCGTGACGCAATCGGGCAATTGGACGCCCTAAAAAGGGAGAAAATGCATAAAGAAAAATATATAAAAATTGACTGGCCCGCGGCACCTGGTTGGGTCAGAGCATTGGGTCAGTGATTACACACCACCTCTAGAACTGAATGGGTCAAGGACTGTGCTCAAGGGTCCAACAGTGACTGCTTTGGGATCACTCAGATACAAATTTCAACCCAGAAACCTCAAAGCTACCACTGTCCTGTTATCATTTGCTTTTTTTAACGTTGCCTTCTTGGATTAATTGTGTAATATCCGAATAATGAGATTTGATTACATGTTTATATTATTTATAAAAACTGGATTTAAATAATATTGATGACGTCATACACCCCGCTTCTGATTGGCGGTTGAGCGGCGTGTCCTCAGGATCAGGATCAGGATCAGGACGCCTCAGTTATTCAGTCAGCGGCTGTGTGAGGAGAAGTTACTGAACTAACAGTCCGGGTGAGTTATTCTCTTCATTAAATATATTTTATTAACCTTGCATCACTCAACCACATCCAGCTAACTAAATTCCTCCTTAATCATGGGCGGTTTAAACCGATTTATTAAGGCAGAATTGAGACGTTTTGTGAGTTGTGGCGTCGCTGCCTACGTAACTTGTCGGCGTATTCTAGCACAATCTGTGAATGGATTCTCTCTAAATACACTTAATTCAGTCTAAAACATTTAAGGCTCAAGTTATATTATATTGTTTATAGTTAATTAATCTTTAAGGCATGTTTAATGTAACCATAATGTCACACCGATGTCTTTTAAAGCCTGTAAACAGCCGGTACGTAAATTGCGTAGGAAGCCGCACACTAGCGTACTACGTAGTATTCTTAATTAGTGCGTATCCAGCGGTCGTGTTCTCACCTGAGAGAAAAATGCATACTAGCGTACTACACAGTGTTAAAAATAGAACGGGATACATATACTGTATATATACACTCAGTTTTCACATATATGTAAGATTAGTTTATAAGGATTTGGCATTTGTTCGTTTATTTATTTATTTAGTATTGGTTTGCTGTAATAAAATACATCATACAACTTATCACTGTAAAGTCTTTTAGGTAAATGTCATAGCTGGGTGCTTTTTATTAGGTGGATTTAATAAAATAGTACATTAAGACAGGGGTGAACGATATGACCCAGTCACAATAACCTATAAACATTTCCTTCAAGTATCAAATAATGAAAATAAGTTGTACATTCAAATGGATTTACAAAAATAATGTAGGTAAAAATTAAGACGGGGAATTAAACAACTTTATTGACAGGTTGGCGTTTATTAATCTTTTATTAACCTGAAACTGTGTCAGACAGAGTTATTAAACAAATGTATGCTTTCCATTGATATCATAAGGGAAAATAACACCAGAGGAACACTGGAATCTACACATCGACTGCTTAAAGTGTCAGTTGTAATGAAAACATTTTAATAATTAAAAAAAATACAGGATTAGATTGTACATAAATCACACTGGTATTTAACTAACAAGAAATTTGTCATTTGGTTATTACCATTAATTAAAAAAAACAAAGTGCATAGTTTGTTTGTTTATTAGGATTTTAACATTATGTTTTACACTTTGGTTACATTCATGACAGGAACGGTCGTTACTCAGTACACAAGATTCATCAGTTCACAAGATTAATATCGAACGCAGTCGTGGATAATTCAGTGTCTCCAATTCACCTCACTTGCACGTCTTTGGATTGTGGGAGGAAACCGGAGCTCCCGGAGGAAACCCACGCAGACACGGGGAGAACATGCAAACTCCACACAGAAAGGATCCAGACCGCCCCACCTGGGGATCGAACCCAGGACCTTCTCGCTGTGCGGTGACAGTGCTACCCACCGAGCCACCGTGCCGCCCCAAGTGCATAGTTAAAGTGAAATTGTGTTTTCAGGAGCAGATACAGATTGCATTTATATTTCTCTGTTTTATCAACCTGAATATCATACAAAGCTCGTGTGCTATATGTAACAGCAGTTAGGTATATTATGCAGTCCGATGTTGATTATAGATGAAATCCAACACTCACTAGTGACTGCAGGAAAAGAATACATAATAAAAAAGCGTAAATAATTGTTGATTCGATTCTGTGTACATTAGAAAAGATTTTCAGTATGCAAGGTCGTTCTTGGCTGCTCGGCCATGAAAAATTATTATTCCTTAGAGCTCCTGAGAAACAGCCGAGGAACACAGCAACACAGAGACTCTGGACAGATGAGATGTTGTTGCTTCTAGAAGTTTCCACTTAACGGTCACTGCTGATTAGAAAGGTCGTGCACCTAATTCACTGGAAATGTGAAATCATTAGATGTGTCCACTCATTGTTTCTCTCCATTATGTATATCGAAATGATCAAAAAATCTAAATAAATTTAATGAAAATAAAATAATCTCATGTATTCTAATAGAACTGTAGCAGAAGGTGCAGTAGAAGTAGAAGTAGAAGGCTTTTGTTTAGACTTGCAACAGAGGCGAGTGTGATTAATGTATAAACAGGCCGGGTTGCTTTGCGAACGCGTCTCTACAACCTACATACTTCTAACATGGAACGTTTACAACCACTCGTGAGGATCATGTATGCTGTGAGCTTCATTATTTCAGCAGCTGTGACTGAATGAATTAAAACACGAGAAATAAAAATACAACAAAGCCTGTTGGCTCCATTCAACATGATCAGCCACATTTAATGGCCATCAACAAACATCTGGCTCAGTTCTAGTCAACCAAGTTCATCCAGATCTGTTGGTTCTCTGGCGCTGGCTTGGCTTTTCAGTGCGGCTCACGTGTTCGCACTAGGGTTGCCGTTCCAAAATAATTTTTTAATGCTATTGGACCATCAGCTGGCCTTAAAACAGCCTTACCTAAACTGTTGCTTCAAGGTTATATGCATATGCATATAATTTCCTTTATATGATTGATTTATCAGACATGTTGGTAACTCTTGTGGCCGAAACACATTCAGTAATTAGAAGGGGTGTCCCAATACTGTTGTCCATATAGTTAGTATATATGTGCCCTACGAGTGTGTGCAAACCTTTGACTCCAGCTCTGACCTACTCGATCAATAAGTGGCCGGATGACGTCCACGGATCATTTGGTTTTGGGACGCAGAACGGAAAGCAGCTGGACTTTAAGATCTGGAATTACAACACCAGAGCAAATTTGGCGAGGGTGTCGCTCTGTGTTCTAGAACACGCTGTTTGGTTTTGAACATGTTGTGACCTTGTTGTGAGAGGTGGGAAAATATCTCGCGCACGGCGGACAGGGAGGCGTTCCTCGTGCTTATCACGCCTAAACAGGAGGCTATCACGCCGGCTGTAAAACACCTGATAATCCGCCATAAAACTTTCACTCGCTTGCGCTTCATTAACGGCTGAATTTCTGTTACATTAGTGCTGATATATTAGTCCAGTGTTTCACATTAACTGGTTGTTTAAAGCAAACCAGTTCAAAAGTCTGTGCTTTGCTCAGCTGGGTGGAAAATCTGTGTCTGACACATTTCAATGGGTTCTGTACGTGTCTGTGTGTCGTCAACCCCACAGTTCACCACCACGTGCCAGGATTGGCTCAGACGGAGCCGAAATGACGTGGTCGGAGTATTTTAGAGCAGCCTACCGGTACGCCTGCTGGCCGAGTGTCAGGTCGTGCCCTTTTTCTTCGGTTAAAAAGAGCACGAGCAGTCGGGAGGGGAAAATACTCAAAAGAATTTAGTTTTACTCCTCTGCTGAAGATCGGTGCAGCAGGCTTAGGACTGACCTGCACATAGCTATGTAAAGCTTGCTTGCCCGAAGACAGTGACACCCGCGTTCCGGACCAGGTTGGAGTCAGAAAGAGTCAGATTTGGGACGGGAGCATTTTCAGTTCGGTTATCGAGTGAGTATTATTGTGTGATTCTACAACACTTGAAGCCTTTCTTGCCTACGTCGGACCCTTGAAGCAGATTTCTGGTCTGTGCTCCTTATCAGTAAAGACTCCCGTCTGACACGAGGGCCAATAAAAGACGCAGGGTTAACGTCAAACCTGTAACCCTCGGGGGCGTCTCAGGATTGTAAGTGCTGGGGAAGTTTCAGCTCTTTTTACTGGGAGGAAAAAAGCAAACACATTCATGACTCATGTTGTGGAAAATATGATGCACCGTGCACCACAGTGGCGTAGTTTAAAATCCCGTTTTATTTTTGATTCTTTATTTCCAGGTCACTAATGCGATGCAGCGTCTCAGACACTGCAGCGTGTTTGCGCGTCTTCCCTTCACAGTCGCTCAGAGGTACGTTTTATTGTCATGTTCTCTGTTTCAACCCTATAAAACCTGCGACTGTTTCATAAAAACGTCGGTCGCTGCTCTTTGGACGTTGTTGAGTTTGGAATGTGTAGTTCTGCTTTGTTACTCAGTTACTCGGAGTGTGAACTACAGTACAGTAAACTAGGCAAGCCGTAGCCTAGTGGTTAGGGTACTGGACTAGTAATCAAAAAGGTCATGGTTCAAGCCCACCACTGCCAGGTTGCTGCTGTTGGGCCCTTGAGCGAGGCCCTTAACCCTCAATTGCTCAGACTGTATACTGTACTGTAAGTCGCTTTGGATAGAGGCGTCTGCTAAATGCTGAAAATGTAAATGTACAGTGACAGTATACTGTCTAAGCAATTGAGAGTTAAGGGCCTTGCTCAAGGGTCCAACAGTGGCAACCTGGCAGTAGAGGGGTTTGAACCAGCGACCTTTTGATTGCTAGCCCAGTACCTTAACCACTAGGTTACAATTGTTCCCCCAATAACAAAAGAAAAATGTCATCAAATGGATTCTGACTCCTGTTCCTCTATTTGTAGCAGCTGCTCAGTAGTTAAGGTTGGGAGGAAGGCAGGAAACACTCCTGACGGGGTCGCCAGTTCATCACAGAGCACACACACACACACACACACACACACACACACTTAGGGCAATTGTCAGTATCTCCAGTAACTTGCGGGCAAAGGAAGCACATGCAAACCCTGTCTGCCTGGCTGAGGAATCGAACCCAGAACCTTCCGCATAACACTGGACTTTTAAATATAATCTGGTGATGTACCAAGACATGCACGAGGTACTAAGATCGCACTTGGTGTGAGGGTTTCTGTGAATGTGTGTGTGTGTGTGTGTGATGGGCTGGAGGTGTTTTCTGCCTTTCGTCCAATGAGTCAGACCCACCGTGACCCTGACCAGGATAAAGCGGTGATAAAACAGACAGTGAATGAATGAGTGATGTGCAGCGTCAGAGGGCAGCATGACGGTATTTGGAGAAATCTGGTTAAATATTGTGTTGATTCCGTGTGGCATGAACAGCCAGTAGGCTTTAGCTCCTGTAGTTCTAACCTGTGAGTGATTAGTACCATAAATGTGTCATGGGTGTGGATCCACATGCCCTCTTCGTTTGCGGCCGCATGTAGGACGTGTTCATAAATGTAGCTGCAATTCACATTCCTAAAAGCGGATCTTTTTGACGTGTCTAGCAGCCGGCAGCTGAAGAAGCCGGTTCCCCTGGTGTCGGCGTGTTCGGGATTTGGGTCTGTACGATGGGGGAGCAGCGGCACCGATCAGCACTACCACAACAGCTCCAGACGCTTCAGATTCAGATACGCGCTAACAGGATTAATAGCGGGAACTGGAGCTGTACTGGCCTATGGGCTCCATCACAGCAAGGTAAAGCAGCACACACTCCCCTAGTAATGTGATCACAGTGCCAGTTTATACAGACAATGTAAGAAATACTTAAAACATTGAGTAGACTTTCAGTAGAAATCCCAGTGCAGTATAAGTGTCCACCTCATGGGGGCGCCAGTGTTCAATTTCCTTTTTTAACTAGAGTAACCATGTTCAGCTTAGAAGGAGAAAATAAAGCAACATGGGGCAACTAACGAAGTTCCAAAGAGTCCAAATAGTCTGCACCAACAAAGAGAAACAGTTCGAATCCCAGCTCTGCCATGCAGCCACTGTTGGGTCCTTGAGCAAGGCCCTTAAGTTTTAAATAAATATACATACATACACCGATCAGCCATAACATTAAAACCACCTCCTTGTTTCTGCACTCACTGTCCATGTTATCAGCTCCACTTACCATATAGAAGAGCTTTGTAGTTCTACAATTACTGACTGTAGTCCATCTGTTTCTCTGCATGCTTTGTTACCCCCTTTCACCCTGTTCTTCAATGGTCAGGACCCCCACAGGACCCCCACAGAGCAGGTATTATTTAGGTGGTGGATGATTCTCAGCACTGCAGTGACACTGACATGGTGGTGGTGTGTTAGTGTGTGTTGTGCTGGTATGAGTGGAGTTTTTAAACACCTCACCGTCACTGCTGGACTGAGAATCGTCCACCAGCCAAAACTATCCAGCCGACAGCGCCCCGTGGGCAGCGTCCTGTGACCACTGATGAAGGTCTAGAAGATGAGCGACTCAAACAGCAGCAATAGATGAGCAATCGTCTCCGACTTTACATCTACAAGGTGGACCGACTAGGTAGGAGCGTCTAATAGAGTGGACGGTGAGTGGACACGGTGTTTAAAAACTCCAGTAGCGCTGCTGTGTCTGATCCACTCATACCAGCACAACACACACTAACACACCACCACCATGTCAGTGTCACTGCAGTGCTGAGAATCATCCACCACCTAAATAATACCTGCTCTGTGGGGGTCATGTGGGGGTCCTGACCATTGAAGAACAGCATGAAAAGGGGGCTAACAAAGCATGCAGAGAAACAGATGGACTACAGTCAGTAATTGTAGAACTACAAAGTGCTTCTATATGGTAAGAGGAGCTGATAACATGAACAGTGAGTGTAGAAACAAGGAGGTGGTTTATATATATATATGACAAATCTGTTCTGTCCTGCACCTCCCTCAGAATCAATGACAAATTAATCCACTGAGTAATGTGTACCTTGTCAAGGTGGCGCCTCCACGACGCCAAATCATTTCTCATTTTGTCATTTATTGTGTCCCGTAGGCCGAACAGGCGTCGGCGTCGGTGACTGAACCGTTATCCCTGCCCATCTACAGCCAGGAAGAGGTCACGAAGCACCGCTCCCTGGAAAATGGCGTGTGGGTCACTTACAATGGGAACGTCTACGACATCACAGAATTTGTGGCCGTCCACCCCGGCGGCGCCAAGATCCTGCTCGCTGCGGGCGGAGCTTTGGAGCCGTTTTGGGCGCTTTACGCGGTCCACAAGCAAGACCACGTTCTGGAGATCCTCGGCGAGTATCAAGTGGGCGTCCTTCGGGCGGAGGATCGCGTGAAAGCCGCGGCCGATCCCGCTGATCCGTATTCCACGGATCCTCCTCGCCATCCGGCGCTGAGCGTGAACAGTCAGAAGCCGTTCAACGCCGAACCGCCTCCCGCTTTACTCACAGACAGCTACATAACCCCGTCCGCTCTGTTTTTCAAGCGGAACCACCTTCCCGTCCCCCTGGTGGACCCGAAAACCTACAGGCTGATCATCGAGGGCCTTCCGGGGGGCCCCGCGTCGCTCACGTTGGATGATCTTAAGTCTCGCTTCCCGAAACATACAGTGACGGCGACTCTTCAGTGCGCTGGGAACCGGCGAGCCGAGATGAACAAGGTGAAGCGGGTCAAGGGGCTAAACTGGGGCATTAGTGCGATTAGCAACGCCAAGTGGTCCGGCGCGCGCCTGACGGACGTCCTTCATCACTACGGCTTTGGTCCGGACGTGGCGTCCACAGCCCGGCACGTGCGGTTCGAGGGTTTAGACTCCGACGTCACGGGTACGGCCTACGGAGCCTCGATCCCTTTAAACAAGGCGGTCGGCGAAGACGGGGACGTCCTGTTAGCGTACGAGATGAACGGCGAAGATCTGCCGCGGGATCACGGCTTTCCGGTTCGCGTGGTGGTCCCGGGCGTGGTCGGGGCACGAAACGTGAAATGGCTGGGCAGGATCGTGGTCAGCAGCGAGGAAAGCCAAAGCCACTGGCAGCAGAACGACTACAAAGGCTTCTCACCGGGCACCGACTGGGACACGGTGGACTTCAAGTCGGCTCCCGCCATCCAGGAGCTCCCGATTCAGTCGGCCATCACGAACCTCGCCGACGGATCCTCGGTAGACCGGGACACGGAGGATCTGACGGTCAGAGGGTACGCCTGGAGCGGCGGAGGTAGGGAGGTGGTCAGGGTGGACGTCTCGCTGGACGGAGGGAAGACTTGGCACGTGGCTGAACTCCAGAACTGCGAGAAAGGTGAAGAACCCGCGCCGACTCCCTCACCCGGTCGATCCTGGGCCTGGAAGCTCTGGGAGATAACCGTTCCGTTACCTGAAGGAGAGGAAGAACTGGAGGTGGTGTGCAAGGCAGTCGACAGTGGTTACAATACCCAACCCGACTCCATCCCGCCTATTTGGAACTTGAGAGGCGTGCTCAGTAACGCTTGGCATCGAGTGAAGGTGAAGGTCAAATGAAGCTCAGGAAGAGCCCCAGGAGGACACGTTTACTGAAGCTCAAATGTAACGGGTGTCATATCCGTGAAGGACGCGTCCATACGCTTGGTGAGACACTATGAACTTGGTCCACGATGAAAGTCCTAAAACGCTGATTTTAAGAAGCCAAACTGGGTGACTTTACGTGCAAGTTTACATGTTATTTACCGCAGTAATGAACTTTTATTTCAATATATTTGATTTGCATCAACCACTTTATCCTGGTCTGGGTCGAGGTGGGCCAGGTTCCACAGAAAACCACTGGGCGCAAAGCAGGAACACCATGAACAAGTTGCCGAAACAATGGAGAGCCTTGGCCCAACCGTCCTCCCTCCCTAAGACATAGCCAGTAGTGTGTGGATGCCAGGCCGGCTGACAGCAGCGCCAAGATTCGAACCCGGGCGTCAGTGTGGTTGGTTATCACCGTAGAATTCTATTATTTAGAATAGAATTGAACGCTTTCATGTGTCATATATACATATACAGGTGTACAGTACAATGGAATTCTTTCTTCGCGTATCCAAGCTTGTTTTTGGAAGCTGGGGTCAGAGCGCAGGGGTCCGGCCTCCCTGGAGCAAACAGCTTTAAGGGCCTCGCTCAAGGACCCAACAGTGGCTGCATGGTAGAGCTGGGATTTGAACTCTCAACCTTTCAGTTGATCGCCCAAAGCTCAACCCTTTCTAGACTCCCACTGTCCCACTCATCCTTAAGTGTTAAAGTTCTGGATCCAGTCTACAGCAAAGCAGGACGGCAGATCACGACAATGTGTGGCTGTGTCCCAATCCACATTGTTCTGTGCTAATCACGTGACAAATGAGTTGCTGCTGTTTTTAATGCTGTTTACCACAGTGTGTGTGGAGATTCGGATGCAAATTTGCAAGCGATTTGGCTAAGAATGCACCCTGCAACTCGCATCTGTGCGTTCTCTGACTGGTATCAAGAATGTACATGTGAACTCGAGTCTCGAAGATGATTTGCTGTCATTTCTGAAGGTGTTGGCACACAGAGACGGGTTCATACTCGAGCTGGTCTGCCTGAAAACGAGGGTCCGGGGTTGTGTTCAGTCATAGTATACCGTCATATCACACAGCAGAATCACCTGTGCTTTGGTGCCTGGTCGGCACAGAGGTCTATAATGCTCAGGGGACTCCAGGATGAAGCGGTTGATCAGTAATCAGTATTTTTTAATCATGTGATTACTTTTAATACAGAAGAATAATGATTTAATTTGGAATAATGTTTAGCAGAGCACTGATGCTGTTCACACCTGGTTGTTTCATGCATCCCAAACAGCACTCATGTTTTTTGCCAACCCCACTCCCTTCCTAAAAAACCCCCCCCCCAACAACTGTATTCAGCCTAATCCTGACCAGGCCTGTGGTGGATCTGTCAAGCATTGTGTGCATGACTGAAATACTTCAACAGGGGACAGGTTTATAACAAGGCAGGACGTGTCCATCCATCCATCCGTCTGTATGTATCGAGTGTAGGAGAAGAACAGAATACTCATAGATGGCAGAACAAACAGGCGAGGTTCGAACCCAGGTCCTCACCACAGTAACCCCACACTGATGAATTACAACTGGGTGTAAACAGCTGATTTTGGGTTGGGATTAGGAGTCCTCGGCGAATGCTGATCACATTTCAGTGTTTCACGTACCTGAACAGATCGAAGGCAAACGGGTCGGACAAAATCTAGAGCTTCACAAAGCAGCTACACGAATTCTGCACTTTTTACAGCTAGTCGAATTTAATCGACGTCGTTTATGAGACGAACTCGCTCGGGTCTTGATCTCGCGGCACATTTCACTTCCTTACGCTTGGTTTAATCGCTCTGCAGGCACTTTTCCACTGGTCGTTCATTAGACAGGATTGGTAAATCATTTATATTCTCCATAAGGAAAATGTCTTGGTGTACATGCAAACAATAAACATGTTTAATCATTTTAATGGGGTGCAATTTTCTTTTTTATTTAGATTTTGTAATAAGAAGCAGTACCAGTGGCGATTTCTCTAAGACTGTAAGTGAAGCTCAGCTTCCCCTAAAATGTCAAAAAATTAAATGGTCAAATATGTACAGCTGAGCGTCTCTTTGCTTCTATGGGGCTGCATGGGCGGAACTTCGAAACTCGCCGGTCATTGGATAAATGCCACGATTTTGTCCCGCCGCCGGACGCTGAGCGTCTCTGGGGGTGAACGGGGCTGTGGGCGGGTCTGGACGCTGAGCTTCTGAGAGATGATTGGAGGATCAGTCGAAAGGCTGAATCCCGTTTTGATTGACAGCTGTCGCTGGGAGCTTCAGTACCATCGCGGATTTTGCGAGTGAAGTCGGAAGACGAACTGCTGCGACCCATTTCAGGCCATTTTCTTGAAAACTAACAAAGGGGAGAATTTATACATTTATTTATAAATAAATTGACATTTTATGATGTAAGCCGACAATGAGCTTCCCCTCTTTGAAAGACCAGCCGCCGCCACTGAGCAGTACGTGCCTGTTATAACCACTTTATAACGAGATATTTTGGTGTAAAAGTAATTCAGGCTTATACACAAGGTCAGAGTTTTGTCTGTCAGCCACCAACCGAATGGTCAATTTTCTGAGCTCATTTATTTCTACACTGCTGATTGGCTGATGTGTTAATGTAACATTAACTGTTTTGTAATTGGTTGAGAATGCAGAAATACCAGACACCCTACGGCACTTACAGCATCTCACGATGTGAATTCGAATTAAGAAAACACTTTTTAGAACTCAGTTGGTAGAAAGTTGGTCATTATTCCATTTGGGACTGACAGCAGAGTTATTAATAATAATAAGTTTAATTTATGTAGTGCTTTTCACATTCCCAAGTAAATATTAGAGGAAAGAACACAAATGTACCTTCTTTATTTTAACTGTAGAGATAAAAGGCTGTTAATGGTACTTGGTATTAAATGGATTTAATGGATCAGCTCGTTTTCTTCAGCAGAGGATAAAACAGACAGCAGGCGTGAATATTGTGTGAATAATTTATTGCATATCAGTCAGAAGATGACAGTAAGAAACGTGTGGTTCAGGAGAGCAGAAGAGTACCGTTACATTACCCGCTACGCAGGCCGAACTTCAACACATATAGCAGACGCACAAACGAGAAAACGAGATGGCGTGCACACGGATCCACGCTAGTGAAAGAACACGGGACGTTTCTGACGTGATACGCTTACGGAGAGAACGATTCGCTTCTTAATACTCCTCGCCCTCCTCCTCACCCTCTCCCTCGACGGAATCTACACCGACCTCCTCGTAATCCTTCTCCAGGGCGGCCATGTCCTCCCTGGCCTCGGAGAACTCTCCCTCCTCCATGCCCTCTCCTACGTACCAGTGCACGAAAGCGCGCTTGGCGTACATCAGGTCGAACTTGTGGTCGAGCCTGGCCCAGGCCTCGGCGATGGCCGTGGTGTTGCTCAGCATGCACACGGCTCTCTGGACCTTGGCGAGGTCTCCGCCGGGCACCACGGTGGGTGGCTGGTAGTTGATACCCACTTTGAAACCAGTGGGGCACCAGTCCACGAACTGGATGGTGCGCTTGGTCTTGATGGTGGCGATGGCGGCGTTGACGTCTTTGGGTACGACGTCACCGCGGTACAGCAGGCAGCAGGCCATGTACTTGCCGTGACGCGGGTCACATTTCACCATCTGGTTGGCCGGCTCGAAGCAGGCATTGGTGATCTCGGCCACTGAGAGCTGCTCGTGGTAAGCCTTCTCGGCCGAGATCACGGGGGCGTATGTGGCCAGGGGGAAGTGGATACGAGGGTAGGGCACCAAGTTGGTCTGGAATTCGGTCAGATCGACGTTCAGGGCGCCATCGAACCTCAGAGAGGCCGTGATCGAGGACACGATCTGACTGATCAGCCTGTTCAGGTTGGTGTAGGAAGGACGATCGATATCGAGGTTCCTACGACAGATATCATAGATGGCCTCGTTATCGACCATGAAGGCGCAGTCCGAGTGCTCCAGGGTGGTGTGGGTGGTCAGGATGGAGTTGTACGGCTCCACCACGGCGGTGGAGACCTGTGGGGCGGGGTAGATGGAGAACTCCAGCTTGGACTTCTTGCCGTAGTCGACGGAGAGACGTTCCATCAGCAAGGAGGTGAAACCGGAACCGGTGCCACCTCCAAAGCTGTGGAAGACCAGGAAGCCCTGGAGACCCGTGCACTGGTCAGACTGTGAAGAGAAGCCGAAGAGAAATCTTTATACAAACAGGATTTATGAGCGATGTTGAAATCTGGCCAATGTGAATGTTTAGGTTCTCACCAGCTTGCGGATCCTGTCGAGCACCAGGTCGATGATCTCCTTGCCAATGGTGTAATGACCGCGGGCATAGTTGTTGGCGGCATCCTCCTTTCCAGTGATCAGCTGCTCGGGGTGGAAGAGCTGGCGGTAAGTGCCGGAACGAACCTCATCTAGGAGAAGGAGGGATGGAAGTCACAATGATTTGGCACTCTGATGCTTGGCATCTATTTTCATTTATGCCATTAAGATCTTGTACCCACCGATGACGGTGGGCTCCAGATCCACAAACACGGCTCTGGGGACGTGCTTGCCGGCTCCGGTCTCGCTGAAGAAGGTGTTGTAGGAGTCGTCGCCTCCGCCGATGGTCTTATCGCTGGGCATCTGTCCATCGGGCTGAATGCCGTGCTCAAGGCAGTACAGCTCCCAGCAGGCATTGCCAATCTGGACGCCGGCCTGGCCAACGTGGATGGAGATACACTCGCGCTGTGGGAAGAGGAGAACGGACCACGTGAGCAAGCAAACGTGACGCCTACGCCACACCTGCGTACGTCTCGCAGAACTGGCATTGACTTCCAAATGAAAGACCACACACCCTTGGTTTAAAGCAAACCAAGCACAAGGTGAGCGATGCGTAGATGCGGAATTTGAATTTGGCCTACTATTCAAAAACGATTCAAAAACACGTGCGGGCGCGGACGAGCCGCAGAGGGCTGACCTAGTCCAGATCACACCATGTACCCCCCTCCCTCCCTCCCCTCAATCTGCCCCTTCCTTTGCGCTACAGATTCGACTCCACCCTGCTGGTACTTGGGGATTTGCACATTTTCGGTCTGAGCCATGCTGTTGCCTAGCAACTGGCACCCACATTCAAGTGATCCATGAAAGCCGGTGCAGCTATTTATACCCAAGTTCCTTCATTCCTTGTCTCCAAAGGGTGGAACTGGTTCAGAGATTAAATGTCATTTATTATATGCACAACGCAAATGTACAGAAGCCGGTAGATGTTATCAGAGATTGCACTTAGATTACGTTTTTGGAAGACAAAGGGCATGCTCACCACGCTACCCCCATTCATCCCCCTATGGATGCACAAAAGGGCTTTTTCATACTGGGTGGGGGGTGATTTGCATAGAAATGGTCTGCTGCAGGAACCAGGAAAACATTTACACCACAATAGAGCAGTGTTCTTCTTCATCTGAGTACCTTTTTACCATGGTAAAAGATAAGACGTGGCTATTTTATATGCAAACTGAGTGATCCGCACTAAGATGCAAATTCAAATCAACCACTTATACGCTAATGCGTCTAATTCATTCCACAGCAGACATGACTCGGTTGAAACGAATCGATTCTTTGGTTCAAGGCGTTTTAAATAGAGTTAACTCCAAATCATCAATACGGTAGCATAATTACTCAGAAAACTTATAAATAAACATTAAATGCAATAAAATATAAGACGTATTTCGCCATGTTGTGCATGTTATAGAATACAGATATTCCAAGAACATAGAATAGGTTCAAATTCTCACTGAATCGACTCCATCATTTTGGCAGGACAACCGGCTTCTTAACCAAATAACGTCGCATTTCAAGTCTTAAATACTTTTAAATATGTCTGTATTCACACCATAACACTGAACAATGTTATACTGTAATTAGATGGCTGTGTATAAATACAACACACTCTGATCCAATATTTTCTCATAAATGAACCTTTTATAGATTAATACAGACACAGAAATCACAAAGAGGAAGGGTGTAAATCCGATTAGACAACTGAGCCGAACAAGTGAGTCGATTCCTTAATTTGACATGACGATCTATGAAGTAGATTGAATCGAATCTTCTAAAAGAATCTGAATCGACTCTACACATGAAAGAGATGTGAAATACAGAATTTTTTCCAGAAATCTTCGTCATATTAAATAACACAATATTATTGTATTTATTTTTTTTATTATATAAACTTTAAACATATAAAAATATGGATATTGTTGAATAACGTTCGAGCAGTCTCTACTACGAATGGCCCAAAATCGACACTTTCTTTAATGACTAAAAAATAAAATATGAATCTAAAAGTATTTGTGTCAATAGTAAATTATTTTCTCAAAAAAATTAAAACGAGTAAATCGTTTAGCTTAGCATAGGTGGTCGATAAAACGACGGCATCCCGCGTCCGCCAAAATCATCAGGAGCATCAGGAGCATCAGTCACATCACAACCACCAAGGTTGCGCATATAACGTTCTATTCATTATTATTCAAAAAATAACGGTGTAATTCTGCGCAAATGAAGCGCATATCAAAAGGCACGGACGCATTGAATGAGCCTGAGCTGGAATATTAGAAGATGCTCGATTCTCGGATAATTTTAAACACATTAAATAGCAGAAATCTGATCAGTAATTTACTCACCATGTTTGGATGAAAGAGAATAAGTCAGATGGGAGGAAGAAGAGGGTTTGAGAGGGTTCACTCGGAGGTGAAATTACTGCGTTCGACAGTTAAGAGTCGGTATAGTAACTGATGGTCAGCTGTAATGGCGGCACACTTTATAAACCGCGGCTGCGGTGGGAGGGGCGTGGCTGAGCTCGTTAATATTAAAAAGGCACACACTGGGTTGCCAGATTGACTCATTTTGATCCATTTAATAATCATAACGATCATTTCTGTAATGTCTTAGAATTTAGAGTTTTGCAGCTGTTGTTCTTTTTCTGTGACTGAATTATCTAAATACGTATAAAAACCATTTAAACCACGTAAATAATCTAACTTGCTGTGTGCATACTGTTCAACCTAACAAATCAAACGGGGCAAGCTCTCGCCTAGTGGTTAAGGTACCGGACTAGTATACAGAAGGTCGCTGGTTCGAGTCTCACGACTGCCAGGTTGATGCTGTTGGGCCTTTGAGCAAGGCCCTTAACCCTCAATTGCTCATACTGTATAATGTAACTGTAATGTCTTCTAAATGCCAAAAATGTAAGAATGTAAATCAAATGTGACCGTATTAATTTAGAGTGTGTGTGTTCCAATCGTTTAGATATAAGATAAGAGATAAGATAAGACTTTATTGATCCCCTTAGGGAAATTAACTTGTTACAGCAGAATAAAGCCAGGAAAAAACTGAAAGAAATACAACTAAGTGAAAAAATGGCAGACATTTACATTTACATTTTTAGCATTTAGCAGACGCTCTTATCCAGAGCGACTTACAGAAGTGCTTCTATAGTGAACATTTCATTTCTCAAGTTTAGGAAAACAACAGTCAAAGAACACAAATCTGCTAAAACCTGTTAGAACCAAAGTGCTGCTTTTTTTTTTTTTTTTTTTTTTTTTTTTTTTTTTTTTTTTTTTATGGAAAAGAGTGGAACAAAATGTTAGTAAATAAGTACAAGTCAGCCTAAGTGTTCAGTAAAAAGGTGGGTTTTTAATCGTTTTTTAAAGACAGCAAGAGACTCAGATGTTCAGACAGACAGAGGAAGTTCGTTCCACCATTTGGGCGCTAGAACAGAGAACAGCCTTGATGATGGTCTTCCTTTAGTCCTGGATGGAGGCTCAAGTCGAGATAGACTAGAGGCTCGGAGGTTGCGTGGTACAGAGGGGGGTTTGATAAGGCCACGAAGGTAGCTTGGGGCTGGTCCATTTTTGGCTTTGTAGGCGAGCGTCAGTGTTTTAAACTGAATGCGTGCAGCTACAGGAAGCCAGTGAAGAGAACGCAGCAGTGGGGTGATGTGGCAGTGTTTAGGTTGGTTAAAAACCAGACGGGCAGCTGCATTTTGAATGAGCTGTAAGGGTTTAATCGTGGACATGGGAGCTCCAGCCAGAAGGGAGTTGCAGTAGTCCAACCGTGAGATTACAAGTGATTGCACCAGAATCTGGGTAGCTTCCCTGGAGAGAAATGGACGAATCTTCCTGATGTTGTACAAGAGGAACCGGCATGATCTTGTCATGTTGGCTATATGAGGAGAGAATGTCAGCTGGTTATCAAGGACAACACCAAGACTTCTTGCCTTATCAGATGGTCTGATCTGGGAGTCATCCAGAGAAATGACTAGGTCCTGGGTTGGAGACTGATCTCCAGGAATGAGCAACATCTCTGTCTTACTGGGATTAAGTTTCAGATGATGAGCTGACATCCATTGTGAGATATCTCGCAGACATGCTGAGATGCGAGCTGAGACTTGCGTGTCTGAAGGAGGAAATGATAGAATGAGCTGAGTGTCATCTGCATAGGAGTGGTAGGAGAAGCCATGGGAGGCTATGACCTTGCCCAGAGAGCGGGTGTAGATAGAGAAAAGAAGTGGGCCAAGTACAGAGCCCTGAGGAACACCGGTTGAGAGAGTGCATGGTGGAGATATGGATCCCCTCCATGACACTTGGTAGGAGCGCCCTTCCAGGTAGGAGGCCATCCATTGCCATGCTGAACCTGTTACTCCAAGGTTGGAGAGAGTGGTCAGGAGAATGCTGTGATTCACTGTGTCGAAGGCTGCAGTGAGGTCAAGAAGAATAAGGACAGATGACAGTTTGGCTGCTTTGGCTGCATGAAGCTTCTCAGTAACCGCTACAAGAGCTGTTTCCGTAGAATGCGCTGCCTTGAAGCCAGACTGGTACGGATCGTGGAGGTCATTCTGAGTGAGAAAGGCAGATAGTTGGTTATAGACAGCACGTTCAAGAATTTTGGATAGAAAAGAGAGGAGTGAGACAGGTCTGTAGTTGTTAATGTCTGTAGTGTCTAGTGTAGGTTTCTTAAGAAGGGGGATGACCTGAGCCTTCTTAAATGCAGTAGGGACAACACCTGATGTCAGGGAGTTGTTGATGATGGGTGTGATGAAGGGGATTAGGTCCTGCGAGAGATCTTTGAGGATGGTGGATGGTATAGGGTCAAGTGTGCATGTAGTGGGATTGCTGGATGAGAGGAGCTGTGTAACCTCATCCATGGTGAGTGGGGTGAAGCTGGTGAGTGTGTTGGTGGGTTGAGGGTCAGTTGAAAGTGGGTCAGTCGGAGAGAAGGATTGATTGATTTTGTCGATCTTGTCCTGAAAGAATGTGTGACATAGTGTGTAGTTATTTACTCTAAAAAATATCACCTGGAGAAATCCATAACATTCATGCTCTGTACAATTATAAGTAAACCTTTCATTTAAATGGTGTAGGCTTAAGTTGTGTTCATTTGTTTTTGTAATGTGTGGAGAAAACAATCCCCATTTTGTATTTAATTTAATTTTATTATTATTATTATTATTATTAATATTATTATTATTAAGATATGCAGTGTGACAATATAGCGACAATATAAATGAAAAATAACCTATATTTTATAAGTTGGGTAACGTTGTCGGCTGTATATAGTTGTATACACTGATGGTCTGTAACGCGTTACTTAGTAACGCGTTACTCTAATCTGACCACATTTTTCAGTAACGAGTAATCTAACGCGTTACTATTTCCAATCCAGTAATCAGATTAAAGTTACTTATCCAAGTTACTGTGCGTTACTATTTTTGTCATTTTCCTTAGTGAAAAGATATTTTTGCTTTCTTCTTGGCAGGGGTGGAGACAGGGGGTGGCCAGTGGTTGCCATGGCCACCATAAAGTCATCTTCGGCCATCCCTCTGGCCCCCCCACCACCGCTTTGCCGGCAATTTTTTAGCGGAAGCATTTCTGCAGGCAGGAGCAGCGCACCTCAGATGAGTAGTTCTTCACCAAAACAGTGCAGTAATACACTCAACATAAACGTCAACCACCAACACCATTACAGAAGTACAGTAGAACTATTTAGTAGTATTCGTGGCGCGCTACGAGTAAAAGCGCCAGCTGGCTCTGCGCATTCCAGTGTTGCCAGATTGGGCGATTAACCGCCAAATTGGGCGGATTTTGTTGGAAAACAATTTAACAGCAGGTAAATAACACTTCTATTTAAAAGAAAATCTTCCGTTTTAAGAAGCTCCAGCATTGTGGAAGGCTATTAAAAGTAAAGTCAATTTTCAATGCTGATTTAGCGTAATAGTGTTGGTCAGTCTGTATCATATTCTTTTTTTTTTTACCCCTTTTTCTCCCCTTTTAGCGCATCCAATTGTTCAATTAGCATCGTGCTTCCTCTCTGTCTATGCCGAACCCTGCCCTGACGGAGGTGATTGAAGCTAACCCGTATCCCCTCCGAAACACGAGCAGCAGCCAGATGCATCTTTGCCACCCACACATTGACGAGTTTGGCGCCACCTAGCGTTGCATGCGGAGAGACACACCCTAAGGGCACCCTCTCCCATCTCTGTGTAAGCGCCTCCAATCAGCCGGCAGAGAACGCAATCGCATTCTGACAGAGAGAGACCCACATCCGGTTCTTTGTCCCACCCCCCACATGAGCAACCGGCCAATCGTTGCTCATATAGCCACTCAGCTTCGAACCGGTAAAGCAAGGCTGGATTCGATACCACGCTCTCAGAATCCAGCCCTGGTTGCAGCGCGTTTCTTTTTACCGCTGCGCCACCTGAGCGGCTCTGTATCATATTCTTGAAAGAAAATTAAAATTTGTTTTCCATGCATTCACACTAGCATGTTCTGGGATTCAATTGAGTCTCATCAGTACACACAAGTTGGCAGCCAAATGATAAAGTATTGCAAAGGAATATCTTTGAAATATTCCGCATTATATAACTAATAAAGTAACTTGTAATCTAACTTAGTTACTTTTAAAATCAAGTAATCCATAAAGTAACTAAGTTACTTTTTCAAGGTAACTATGCCATCACTGGTTGTATACGATGAACAGGACTCTTAGGGCTTGCAGATTTTAGAAGACAGGTAATTGACTTTTATTTTGAAAAATTTGGGTTGAAACGTTTAGTCGGCTCAGGTAATGTTTCATAATATAAAAATGTTCAGTTATTATAGACTGTTATTATAGCTTAATTATTGTTATTATAGGATAATTGGATAATTATTAATTATCATTATTTATAGTTGAACTTTCTCTTGCCCTGAAAAATTCTCAGTGAGAGATATGCAAAGGTTTTAGCTCTTGTTATATTTAATAATAATGTCATAATATAATGTTCAAATTTCTAAACGTGTTGACTCTAAGTTTTGTCGTTTTGTCATGTTATTTCTGATACAGTAAATAGTTGTGAGTTGTAGGGTCAGAGTGCGCCTCACTGCAGCTTGGTACCACTGGAGTGGAGGGAATAATGGACCTGTAAAGCAACCATGTGAAGGTTTTTTCACATATACAGGTATGCTGATTTGTACACGAGCTTGTGATGTAATATTTTGTATTTTTATGTCATTTTGCTTGAACATGTGCTCTCTGTACACTGGTAACTTTTCGGTAAGAGGCGTAACCCTGTAAAAGCATTTTTCCACAATTACAGACACCGCTCAATAATAAACTGTTGGAGTTTTGCCAAGGGAGTGTTTCAGTCCATAATACAATCTCCACACTGCAGAAACACAGTGCTGGGCCATCACAGTGTACCTGAACAGATTCACTGCACCCCGACAGACTCTGAAACTAAGTCTGATCTTTGATGTTTGTGGTCTAACAGGCCTGAAATTTCCCATACCACACTTTTTTTTATTATCAGGATTCCAATGCCTAGAGCGGGAGGCATTGTAATCCTGGAGAGCAGTCCAATCTGTGTAGAAATGTTCTTACATATTGATCAGGAGGTTAGTAACACTCACTATGAACTGATCTGCAATTATGATTCTTTCTAAAAGGACGAGCGGAACAAAACCATCCAATATACTGGTCTGGAATCATGTTAATATACTTAAGTTTTTTTATATTATTTGTTCATTTTTAAGTTAATTAGAACACCAAAATTCACTGCATTTAATTATTTGAATTATTCAAAAAATGAAACAGAAAAGTAACTAGTGTGCAAATTAGTTTTAGTTCATCCTAAACACCGTCAATATAATGAACGAAATTCAATCAATCTGGCAACCCAAACCAGCAAGCGTTTCATAGCCGATTATTACATATTTTCTAAAATGCTGGTAAGGCACTAATTACATCTATTTAAAGTATATATAATTAAGTTATTCTTTCCCTGATTAAAATAAATAATTAAACTACAAGTTAATACACTTAAACTATGCAAATTGCTAATTATAATTTTCTTCACCTACTTTTACTGACATGTATCTGTTCATAAATTCAGGTCAGAAGTTTTTAAAATGTGTTTTATATAATTTTATTTAATATAATTAAGTGCAGCCTGTAATTGTGTAATTATTTCTCACCTGATGGCCTGATGGAAACATGAACCAGTAAACTGACTAGTGTATAATTAAAGTTTATTTAAAACACACAATTAGACACGAATCGAAGGAGCAGCTTTGTACTTTGTAGGCTGTGTTTGCATTATTTATCATTATTTTAAATCAGAAATAAAACAGAAGAATGAATGAATCTGTTTAAGTGTCGTCCAGCTATAATGCATGTTTTCGTCATACAGAGATCATGTGATCCAGTTTGGATGATTAAAAGCTCTGCAGTGCTTTTGGGACTGAGTTCTGGTTCCTGCTCAGATCGATAGATAGTAAAATATTTTATTATAATAACATTATTATTATTATTATTATTATTCGTGTATGAGGATCAGACGGGCGGGTCCGCTGGAGTGATGCGGGTCACGTGACGCACTGCAGCAGGTGACGTCATGCTCTGCAGCAAAGCTCCAGACAAAGCAGGGCGGTGGCTCTACCCAGTTCATTTCTTATTATTTTATTTATTATTGTTTTAATACTATACTGATTATTGTTGTTGCTCTTAATATGCTTATTAATTGTAGGATACTAATAATAATAATAATTACTATATATTTTATCATAAGCATTTTTATTGTTACTATCATTGTAATTAATGTTTACTTATAATAATAATTATTATTATTGTTGTTAGTATTATATCAGGTTGAATATAAAACATTAATACACTAGTTAAAATCCTTTAAACTATGATTGTTTATTTGTTGAAATCCAATCACTGACTTAAAAAATGTAAAATTATACAGACAGCCATAGATAGATAATAGATAGATAATAGATATATGTAAATGAATGAATAGATGTGCAGGGAGATTCAGTTAAAAGTATACAGTTGAAATTACAGTTTGTATAAGTATAAAGTATAAACTTTGTAATATAAAACGGTTTCAAGTATACATTTGACATTACAAATTAAAATGGATATTATATACTAGCCAATCAAAAGCCAATTTAAAACCGAGGAGCAATTTAGCAGCCAGTCCACCCTCTGCATGTCTTTGGAAGTATCTATACCTAAAAGAATCCCATGCACAGACTGATCAGAGGTGAGGACTGAACCCAGGTCATCAGGACACGTTGCTGTACGGCATCCACATCACCACATCACCACATCACCAGCCAATGAAGAATTATAAACGAAAGTATTAGCCTCACTAAATGGGTGCTGCACAGCAACATAGATTTTGGGACCTCTGTTTGGTCCTCATCTACAGTCAGTGTTTAAGGAGTTTGGTTTGTTCTCCTTATGTAACATACAGCAGGTGGAATGGCGGCAGTAAATTGGCCCTGGAAGTGAATGAGTGAGTGAATGTGTGTGGTGTCCAGGGTGTGTTCCTTCCTTCTGCCTTGTGTTTCTGGGTGGGGCCAGACCCACCGGGACCCTAACCATGGTGAAGCAGTTTCTGTAAATGAAGGAATAAATTAGCGATTCACTGCGCCAAAGGACAATGCAGCTGCGCCTGCTGTGTTTCTGCGCATGCGCATTATCTCATCTCTCGCACGTCTGCTTTGCACCGAGTGCGCACCGTTTTCACGCATGCGCAGTTCGCACGCCGTTATTGAGATCCCGTCTGTCCTGAACGCCGACAGCATCTGCACTAAGAACACAAAATGGTGAGAAAATCTCTATTGTCACTCTTTTTATTTCTTTAAAAGTCATTGTGTTGCAGGTTTACATTTGTAATCTGCAGAAATGTGCGAGTTTTATTGAAGATGAAAGATTTGATGAGTAATTTTGTAAGGGAGCATCAGGGCGGTGCCAGTCTCACAACCCCCTTATTGTTCTTACAGACAAAGAACTGGAACAGTTAGATCACAGATGTCTAGGGATTATGAAAAATACAATGTATGAATTTAACCTTTGACAATGGTTAGAAAGGCTGATGTGATTTATGCATGTAAAACCTTTACCAAATCCTAATGACTAAAATAGCCTGATGGATGCTGCTGCCACCGCATGTGCCCATTGTGACTGGTACCTAATATGATCAGATAAACATTTGTTAGTATAGGAGTAACACTTGTATCTATGTATTTTATCTATTACCTTTCAAAATACACAATTCTTCTGTGATGTAAATAAATAAGGCAACTGACATTATATTATGACACCATAGAATAGAAGAATAGAATCTGTATTGTCACTATACACAGGTACAATCAAATTCTGTATGGCATCTCTCCAATAGATGTAGTAGCATGTGCCATATTATTATAATAAATGTGTAATATGCACTACAGTTAAAGTGGTTCGATTTTCAGTAAAGCACCCCACATTTGTTCACATTTCCATCCATCATGACTGGTTTAATCACAGAGAAATAAACTAAGATCTATATACCTAATACCTGTATACCTATATATTTATATCTATATACCTAATACCTATATACCTAATACCTGTATATCTATATCTATATACCTATATATCTATATCTATATACCTAATACCTATATACCTATATACCTAATACCTGTATATCTATATACCTATATATCTATATACCTAATACCTATATATCTATATCTATATACCTATATACCTAATACCTGTATATCTATATACCTATATATCTATATCTATATACCTATATATCTATATCTATATACCTAATACCTATATACCTAATACCTATATATCTATATACCTAATACCTATATACCTAATACCTATATATCTGTATACCTAACACCTATATATCTATATACCTATATATCTATATCTATATACCTAATACCTGTATATCTATATACCTATATATCTATATACCTAATACCTATATATCTATATCTATATACCTATATACCTAATACCTGTATATCTATATACCTATATATCTATATACCTAATACCTATATATCTATATACCTAATACCTGTATATCTATATACCTATATATCTATATCTATATACCTATATATCTATATCTATATACCTAATACCTATATACCTAATACCTATATATCTATATACCTAATACCTATATACCTAATACCTATATATCTGTATACCTAATACCTATATATCTATATCCCTAATACCTATATACCTAATACCTGTATATCTATATACCTATATATCTATATCTATATACCTATATATCTATATACCTAATACCTATATACCTAATACCTATATATCTATATACCTAATACCTATATACCTAATACCTATATATCTATATCTATATACCTATATACCTAATACCTATATACCTAATACCTGTATATCTATATCTATATACCTATATATCTATATCTATATACCTAATACATATATACCTAATACCTGTATATCTATATTTATATACCTAATACCTATTTACCTCCTTTAAATATTTTCACTATTAAACCTGCAATATTTATCTTTTTTGTTAAAAAATACTTTGTTTTATTGCTGCTGGTCACACTGAAAGCCTAAAATGCTAAGGGGCCTAGTGGTGGCAACTTGAGGGTGTGTGGCTTGAACCAGCGACCTTCCGATTACTAGTCTGCTGTCACCTGAGTTTTAGCTTCCTATAACCACTGGAATTCTCAAATTAATATTGGATTCTTGGTTCTTTCTCCACAGCGCGAGTGTATCTCCATCCACGTTGGCCAGGCTGGTGTCCAGATTGGCAATGCCTGCTGGGAGCTGTACTGCCTTGAGCACGGCATTCAGCCCGATGGGCAGAAGCCCAGCGATAAGCCCATCGGCGGAGGCGACGACTCCTTCAACACCTTCTTCAGTGAGACTGGAGCCGGCAAGCACGTCCCCAGAGCCGTGTTTGTGGATCTGGAGCCCACCGTCATCGGTAGGTACAAGATCTTAATGGCATAAATGAAAATAGATGCCAAGCATCAGAGTGCCAAATCATTGTGACTTCCATCCCTCCTTCTCCTAGATGAGGTTCGTTCCGGCACTTACCGCCAGCTCTTCCACCCCGAGCAGCTGATCACTGGAAAGGAGGATGCCGCCAACAACTACGCCCGCGGTCATTACACCATTGGCAAGGAGATCATCGACCTGGTGCTCGACAGGATCCGCAAGCTGGTGAGAACCTAAACATTCACATTGGCCAGATTTCATCATCGCTCATATATCCTGTTTGTATAAAGATTCCTCTTCGGCTTCTCTTCACAGGCTGACCAGTGCACGGGTCTCCAGGGCTTCCTGGTCTTCCACAGCTTCGGAGGTGGCACCGGTTCCGGTTTCACCTCCTTGCTGATGGAACGTCTCTCCGTCGACTACGGCAAGAAGTCCAAGCTGGAGTTCTCCATCTACCCCGCCCCACAGGTCTCCACCGCCGTGGTGGAGCCGTACAACTCCATCCTGACCACCCACACCACCCTGGAGCACTCGGACTGCGCCTTCATGGTCGATAACGAGGCCATCTATGATATCTGTCGTAGGAACCTCGATATTGATCGTCCTTCCTACACCAACCTGAACAGGCTGATCAGTCAGATCGTGTCCTCGATCACGGCCTCTCTGAGGTTCGATGGCGCCCTGAACGTCGATCTGACCGAATTCCAGACCAACTTGGTGCCCTACCCTCGTATCCACTTCCCCCTGGCCACATACGCCCCCGTGATCTCGGCCGAGAAGGCTTACCACGAGCAGCTCTCAGTGGCCGAGATCACCAATGCCTGCTTCGAGCCGGCCAACCAGATGGTGAAATGTGACCCGCGTCACGGCAAGTACATGGCCTGCTGCCTGCTGTACCGCGGTGACGTCGTACCCAAAGACGTCAACGCCGCCATCGCCACCATCAAGACCAAGCGCACCATCCAGTTCGTGGACTGGTGCCCCACTGGTTTCAAAGTGGGTATCAACTACCAGCCACCCACCGTGGTGCCCGGCGGAGACCTCGCCAAGGTCCAGAGAGCCGTGTGCATGCTGAGCAACACCACGGCCATCGCCGAGGCCTGGGCCAGGCTCGACCACAAGTTCGACCTGATGTACGCCAAGCGCGCTTTCGTGCACTGGTACGTAGGAGAGGGCATGGAGGAGGGAGAGTTCTCCGAGGCCAGGGAGGACATGGCCGCCCTGGAGAAGGATTACGAGGAGGTCGGTGTAGATTCCGTCGAGGGAGAGGGTGAGGAGGAGGGCGAGGAGTATTAACTTTGACATTATTAGTCCAGCACGTCTCTCCGTGTCAAACCTGATCAGTATTCGCTTCAGTGTTGCCCAGAAAACCTCAAACTGTCTGCCATTGGATGTCAGTGTTGCTATTTTGCCTTCATCCAAACAGTGTCTTACTGTAAGAACCCAATAAACTTGTCAAAGAAACGTGTTGCACTTTGTATTATTTTAACTGTGTCCTGTTGTTTTACTGTTCGTCTTATTTTTTTAAGATTATTATCATCTTGGGTACTTGAGATGATAATTGAGTGGTGTGGCGGTGGCCCACCAGTACTGAGATCTCAAGCTCTTTAGCCTTCCAGAGTCATCGTTTGTTTTATATCATGGATCTTTTACTCTCATTTTTAAATTCTTCTGTTTCAGCCAAAACAGTCGCTACCAGGTGTAATAAATCAGTGATATAAAGGAAATGATTTGCTTCCGACTTTTCCGTTTCCTGTTCCAGCATGTCTGCACCCCTGTGTTTAAAGCAAAGCTCTATAAAGACGAATGAAGAAAAGCTTGGTTTAAAGAAACTTCAGTGTCCTGCACAGGGGCCTGGAATGAACCGGAACATCAACTGAGGCTTTTTTGACTGACATCAGCACCCAGCCCTAAATATGCTGTCATCTTTTGACAAATTTCCACAGATGAGGGGGGGCTGTTCTGGATAAAAAAATAACATAGAGGTCACTTTATTGTAATCGCATTTGAAATGTGACGTCCAACAACTGCATGGTCAGGTGTCCAAATATTTTTGGCCACATAGAGTATTAAAGTCAGGGTCAGGGTTGCGGCGGGTCTGATTCATTCAGGAAACACCGGGCACAAGGCAGGAACACCATCGCAGGGCTTCGGCTATCTCTCCCCTGACACAGATTCGAACCCGGATCTCAGACCGCTGCACCACCCAAGTGGCAATTTAAAATATTTTATTATAAAAATGTCTCGACTTAATTTTCTCTGAAAGATTTAATTATTTAATTTCTGACATGAAATGTTAAAATGTGAATTTTTAGCTAAAATTCTAAACCTCTACAGGATGATAAAGAGAATTCAAAATAAGGAAAGGGACGCAAAGGAACACAATTCAATCAAACAAGATTAAACGATTCTCAGGATATGAGAGTTACATTTTGGCATGATTTACTGTTCTCTAATTATGGTTTTTGAACGCTGGTACAAATGTTACTGTTCCTTCGTAGCTCCATCACCTGAGCTGAGTAAATGTTCTTCCTGAGAGGATTTACGATGGTGGAACGAGGTGGACGAAGCTCTGTGATTACTGTAGTGACCGGTGTCTACAGAAGGAGAAACACGACCCCCTGATCTGAATTATTGATGTGAGTGAACGGCTGCTGCAGTTTACTGTTAGACCTGAGCAACCACAAAAAATTAATAGTCTGTTTGGTCTCGGGGTTGAGTCTGCAGCATGGAAACCGTGATCGCTCCGCCCGTTCTCGCTGATGAAAGGCTAGTTTAGGTGCCACCGCGTCCGACACCTTACAGTTCAGAATAATTAAGAATAATTTGAGGTAAACAAACCTGTAATTGGATCCAATTTGTAACTGGATATAGATACTAATATACATCATATGGCCAAAAGTATATGGACGCCTGAGCATGAGCTGGTTTGACTTTTTAAAAGCATGATCGTAAATATGTATGCTTAAATATCCTTGCTCGCCATAACGACCTCCGCTCTTTTAGGAAGATTTTCCCCAAGATTTTGGAGTGTGTCTGTGGAATCTGTACATTCTGTTAGACAGAAAGGCCTGACTGGCAGTCATTGTTCCAATTCTTCTCAACGGTGTCAAGTATGGTTGAGGTTGGAGCTAAGTGCAGGTCACAGAGTTTATCTACCCAAACCATGTCTGTTTCCAAAGGAATGGACCTTCCCCAAACTGTTGGCCATATGTTGGAAGCATAAAACTGATTCCATGTAGCTGTGGTTTGGTGTACAGCGTATACCGTGATGTAGATGTTGCACATCATCCTCGGCTCATGGAAGGACCAGTCTACAGTAGTAAGAAGACCAGATGAACTGGCACTGCTGAGTCATGATCTAACAGGAAGGAGCAGAAAAGAAGAGCGATGAAGAAATAGAAGCTCATTTTCCATAGAGCAGGGTGATTCGATTACAGCCAAAGGCCGAACCCAGGAAATAAATTACGGCACATGCTATAACGCGATCAGCGACTGGAACAGCGCAGCGCTGCAGCTCAGAATAAAAAAGAGACCTCAGAAAGTAATACGACTGAACCAAGAAGTATTAAAAGGAGTGAAAATGGTTCGGGAAGGAGGGTTAGGTGTGCTGCAGTGCAGAGCCAGGACGAGTGTAAGCGGATTTTTAGTAACATGAGATCCGAGTCGATGGTGTTCGGCAGCATGACGCCATTTAAACTGGCGTTGGATTGCTCTCGGCGGCACACGCAATATCATTTTACAACCCCTGCAGTCAGGGTGGCACAGTGATGCTGCTGGCAATGTGGGTGCTGAACTTTCACACTGGTTTCCTTCCACCTCCCAAAAACATGACCATGAGGATTGGCTGCTCCAAATTGCCCACAGCTATCCTGTGACCTAGGTATTGGAGCACAAAATGACTCTGTACTAATAAATCTGAACAAAAAAGTTTTTGTGCAAACGTATTTATTAAAAATATTTTTTAAAAACTGACAGCATAAAAAAAAATCAGGTTAAAATCTCAACAATGCTATCAGCCAGCCGGGCGTCTACACAGACTTGATTTACTATGTTGGGAGATGGTCAAAGCTTTGTGATGGATCCGTGCCCTGTCCTGACCATGATAAACTGGTTGATAAAAATGATTTGTAAAAATGTGCTAACAATAAATATTGGGTGGTGCAGCGGTACATTATTCTGGCCCACTACTGACTTTGAAGTATGTCTATGGGAATTTAGGCCAATTCAGCATTTGTATGACTGGGCGCTGATGTTAGTGTTCCGGTTAATCGTGTCTTTAAATCAAGTTTTTCTTCATTTCTGTATAGAGCTCGCTCCATGCTGGAAAAGGAAAGAGCCTTCCCTAAACTGTTTCTGCGAAATTAGAAGGAAATCGTTTCCTTGATATTATTGATTTATTACACCTGTTAGCTACGGTTGTGGCTGAAACACATGAATTCAATCATTAGAAAGGGCGTCCCAATACTTTTGTCCATTTCGTGCAGATTACACCACCCACACTGGTCAAATATTTGCTTCCCCCATCACATAAACGTGAACACCAGGAGCCACTGATGATCCTTGAAGAATCCTGAATGAAGCCGTATTGATTTTATTGATTAGTTCCAGCAGCATCTGCTAACGTAAGGAAATCTCTCGGCTATTTGAATGAAGATGTGATCGCTTTGTTCTCTCATCTCTGATGTTTTACTGTTTTATTGCATCTGGTGTAGAAGGTTTTTTAGATCCCGCGCTGATACACGATTCCTCCAGACCTTTAAATGGGCCGACAGGGTTTTTATGGCCTGAAGGATTAAAGTCAGCGGCACCAGAATGAAACAGAAGCTCCTGGAGAGCAGAGTAATAGATCAGTGATGGAGCTTTACAGACCAAACACTGAAAATAAATAGTCCTATATTTAATACTGAAAAATACTGCATAAATACTACATAAATACTGCTTAAATACTACATAAATACAGCATAAATACAGCATAAATACTGCATAAATACTGCATAAATACTACATAAATACTGCCTAAATACTACATAAATACAGCATAAATACTGCATAAATACAGCATAAATACTACATAAATACTACATAAATACAGCATAAATACAGCATAAATACTACATAAATACTGCTTAAATACTACATAAATACAGCATAAATACAGCATAAATACTGCATAAATACTACATAAATACTACATAAATACTGCATAAATACTACATAAATACTGCATAAATACTGCATAAATACTGCTTAAATTGTATATTAAAACTTCATAAATAGAACATACATACGGCATAAATAGTACATAAATACATCATAAATACTGCATAAATATGACATGAATACTGCTTAAATCGTGTATTAATACAACATAAATACTGCATAAATACGACATAAATACTGCATAAATCGTACATAAATACTGCATAAATCGTACATAAATACTGCTATATAGTAGATGAATACTGCATAAAGAACAAGTAGCTGAACTAACTTTGATTATTTGCACGAGTATGTTAAATTGTGCAGTTGTGCAGGTTTATTATACCACGTAAATACTGAGCAAAAGGTGGTTTTTTTGTACTTGACTTGATCTGAAATGTACTATTGTTTGTAATTTGTATGAGGTTTTATTGGCTTCTATTTATTTTATTATTACAGAAATAGAAATAACATTTAGATTCTAAATGTTTAAATTTAAAGTTTTTAAGTTTTTTACTAACTACACTGATCCTTTTTTAGTCTTTTTCAGGTGGTCTGGGCGTAACTCATCATTATCCTCTTTGCCAAAAATAAGAAAGGGTAATTTGATGCGGCTTTGTGCAATCTGGTGCTGTTAGGATTGCAGAGTCATGCCTTCTGCTCAGGAAAAAAAACGTCAATAATTTTCCTTCTGATAAAAGCAAACAGTTCAAATAAAACACTGATTTTGTTTTTGTTTGCTGTTGGTGTGTTTAGTTATTATACAATTAACATTCAGTCAAAAGTTTAAATCTAAAATCTACTGTTAAGACCCTCAATTAATTAACGATGTTCTTTAGCATCTCATTTCTGGTCACTGCTGCTCCAGATACACGAGTAAAAGGACTGAAAGTGAGAAAATCGTTGGTAAATCTTGAGAAAATCGTAAATTTCATTTGTGCCTGGACAAGCTGTGAGACAGCAGGGTGGGGCAACGGGTTCAGATGTGATGTCTTAATCTAGACGACGTTCAGGCCTCCTGCCAGCATTGCAGGACCACAGGGAGGGGCAGGATGGAGGAGAAAGTAGTGAGGAGGGTGAGGAGGAGGAGCACCGAGGAGCGAGCTGAAGGAGGAGGAAGGGAGTGGCCCGTGCCTTGTGGAGAAATGATGGATGAGGAATGGACAGCCAGATGCTGAGGACTGGAGGGTCGGGGGAGGAGGGATGTTGGTGGAAGTATAAAAAGCCGGAGTTTCCTTAGCCGGACGTCTGATTGTTCCTGACGCCCAGCTTTGCCCACTGCCAGACGTCTCTGTGAGAAGATCAAAGAAAAGCCTCCAAACATGAGTCACTCCACCATCCGTACCTCCTACCGTCGCACCTTTGGTGGACCTGCCGTCATGTCCTCCATGTCTTCCATGCCCACCTACTCACCTGTATCTACCCGGTACCTCGGGCCAGCTTCATCCAGTGTCTCTACCCGGTCTTACCGCGTCCGCTCCAGCGCCCCGCCGGTTCCTCGCCTGGCCTACGAGAAGGTGGACTTCTCCCTGGCTGACAGCATCAACCAGGAGTTCCTGAGCATGAGAAGCAACGAAAAGCAGGAGCTCCAGGAGCTCAACGACCGCTTTGCCAACTTCATCGAGAGGGTGCGCTACCTGGAGCAGCAGAACGCCGCGCTTAACAACGAGCTCAACCAGTTTAAGGGCAAGCAGCAGCAGGGCCAGCCCAACCGTGCCAGCCAGATGTGCCAGCAGGAGATGCGGGAGCTCCGGCACCAGGTCGAGCTGGTCGGCAAGGAGCGGGACCAGATGCAGGTGGAACGGGACAACATGGCTGAAGATCTGGCTTTGCTCAAGCAAAGGTAAGAGAATTAAGTGGTTGTAAATGTTCTCCACATTCAAATCAGTCTTATCAGGTCATTCAGGCAGTAAAGTAACATCTCAGCCACGCCCTGCACAAAGAGGAGTGAGGAAAGTCAAAGAAGTTGAGAACTAAAATAGATGGAAGCCATGTAGAATATTTAAATGTATATTATTGCCTTTTAGTCAGTGTCTGCATAATAAATCTCATCTTCTACCATCGCATCAAACATCTTCTACATTTTAATCCGTCTGGGTGGCTTGTGTGGTCCTGTGTACATAAAAGAAGTGGAATAACAACATATCAGTCAAGAGGTGCTCCAGTCGAGCTTAAAGAGCGTCAGTTAATCAATTTAGAAACAAAAGATGTTTTGCAACCTCTCTCATGGACAAAACAAGCCATCCAGAGTTAAACAAAAAAACATAAATTCCACGTTATGTGACAATTTACACTTTTCTATACTGATTTAATCTATTTAATAAACCGTGATGTTCTCATTGGTTGATATTTTGTACATAACTTATACAGTCATGAGATTATTTATTTGTACATCATAGAGACAATGTAGGTATAATAAGTCCTTCCACGAGCGCTTTCTAGTTTATTCCACAGTTTGTAACTCTGTTTGAGTTAATTACTGTTATTAGCCCAGATGTCCGATGTGCTTCTTGTTCCAAAATACAGAATAGGTTGACAAAATAACAAAAGAAACCCCTTCCAAAAACAAATAAGAAGCCTTTGTTCAGTCAGAGCTGATTAACCTTTGCATCAATGAATCAATGAATCAATAAATAGATTGTCACTTCAAAACATGCTAATGATTTCACATAAAGCCTTCCAGAGAGAGTGTATATATATATATATATACCTGCGCATGTTGTGACAGTGTTCTGTGTAAAAAAAAGGTGCCCGAATCATCCAAAAATCCCCCTGCATGTATTTATTATAAATTAAATCTGGCAACCCGGGTTATGTTAGCTGTCAGTTATGTTTCCTCACCTCAGGGGACGAGCACTGGAAATCAAAATATCTGGTTCTTTGTGGAACGATTTATGTTCTTTTATACAAAAATCGAATCCCAGTTTTTATCCCTAAAGTAGTTAAACGACCATTTCTGGTACCATTTCATTTCAAAATCCTTATTTTTCTGGTGTGTATGCTGCTTTGATCACGTGTTCTCAAGCTGCTAACACATATTTGGAAATTATTCTGCAAACGTTAAATAAATGAATTAGTAAACAGATTCTCATAACAGCAGGAACATTGATTAGAGATATTTCCAACACAGAATCAAACCTGAGGAGAATCTACGTCAAAATCTCCCCATTTAGCTTTTAACAACTCATTTTGTGTCTAAAAAGGACACAATGGTGCATCTGGTGGAGTAGGTGCTGCACAAGGGACTGGGTTTGATCCTTGCCCTCGGTTACTGTCTGTAAAAAGTTTAGCATGTTCTCCCCATGTCTTTCCTTGAGTTTCCTCCCAACTTCCAAACTTGCATAAATAGTACAGAAAGTCAGAAATTTGATCGCCTGATCGCCCCTAGACGTGTGTGAATGGGATTGAGATGCCCTGCGACAGATTGACTCTTTGTTTAGGATGTGTTCCCACTTTGTTCATGCGTGGCCCCAGACCCTCAATCAGCCTAATTAGGATGAAGCAGGGATGAAAATGATGAATTAAAGTGAAATGACAATAGACCTGAAATAAAAATGGGTGGGTCTGGTTTTCCTGGAATCACTGAGCGCAGTGCAGTAACACACCCCAGCCAGGGACTTAATCCATCACTGGACTTCCGCCACCCTCAGACATAGCCAACTCCTGTATGTCTGTATGTAGATGCCCATCTGGACAATAGCACTGCTGGGAATTCGAACCCTGGATCCCAGCTGTTGTGGGCTAGTGTAATTTACCCCTGCTCCACCTGAGCGCCCCAAATTCATATATTATTCCTTTATCATTTATGTGGTGTATAAGCCATGCGGAGTGGGGGGCCTGGAGTGGTTGCTTGTTTTTAGGTATTTTAAAGCTGAATGAGGCGTGTCATACTGACCCTTTGTAAACAACTTTAAACACCCCTGTATTGAACTTGTGACTACATTTAATGTGATTCGGATCCTTTAATTTATTATTTATAATACAAATAATGTCTTATAAACACACCACAGTGGTTTGTATTAACTGTCTGACTTTTGGGACAGTGGTAGCCAAGTGGGGAGATTTTGACTTGAATGGAAGGTTGGAGATTTGAATCCCGACTCTGCCGTGAAGCCACTGTTGGGCCCTTGAGCAAGGCCCTTAACCCTCTCTGCCCCAATGGCCGACTCTGCGCTCTGATATGTGTACAAATAAAGACGCCCCATTGTCCCTAGATTATAAGACCTTCTCCGACCCAAATGATCTGAAGACCCTTTATTAGACACTGTAAATATTCTGTAAATACATTTATGCTTGTTTAGACTTCATTTAATAACACTGCTTAAAGAACCTATAAGCCACCCAGAAAAGCTTAAAACATCGGATTAGAAATGAAATACAAATACCGAACGTAAATCCCATCATTTAAAGTGAATTAAATGTAATATTTGCTTTAATGGAACTCAAATGACCGACCACAATGAAGGAACTGTTGAAATGCTCTGTGTGTTGAGGCTGTAGGAATAATAGATGTTTTTAAAATCATATATTTTGTGAATATTTTTGTTGTATATGTTTGTATTAAAAGTTCTGTATCTTAAGCTTACATGATAAAAACATCACGTCCAAGGATAAAAACCAAACAATAAGTAATTATGTCATTTAAGACGTATAAGATCGCCAGATTATTAAAAATGAGCTTGTCAGGAAACAGGAGGACGTTTTCTAGTTAGATAGCGGCGCTTAAGATTGCTAGGGCGTGGCGTTGTGATTCTAAAGGGGTACGACAGGTTTGGTTTTTTATTTATCTGAGGCTCACATCAATACCCCTCCATCCCCCACAACACCCATCACCCAACACTCATCCCTCCTCCAACCTCCACACACACACACACAGTCCCAAGGGTCCTATGACAGATATCTCACAAGCCTAATCATCTGGGCTGTGTCTCAAATCTGGCAACAGCAAGGGCGTGGCCCCGAATGGGGACAGTTCCCGAGACAAAGAGAAGCTGAAGTCAGAATCATCACATCTGCCGCTTGTGTTTTTTTTTTTATCTTTAATCAATGGGGAGGAGGTCAATCATGGAAATGAGAACCCTCCCAAATGTTTAAATACACACACATTATAGTGAACAGACGTCCTGCGCCTGCGGTGACGCATGCCGTGCAGATCTAAAAAGGTCTGACAGGTTTGGTTCTTTATCTGAGGCTTGCCTCAGTACCCCTCCAGCCCCCCACAACTCCCATCACACATCAGACTTCAGATTTTGATCTAGTGCGACACTTTGAGAAATGTACTGCTAAAATAGTCGCTGCTGAGACGGATTTAGCACCTATTAAAGATTAAACAGGACGTGACGCTGTACCGAAACCATCTCAGTACATTGTACATTTCAGCCTGTCTGAGCGTTTCGTCTCTGTGTCTTGCAGAGAATTAATGCCTCATCCTTAATATTCTAAAGTATTTCCAAATGACTTCAAGTATGTGGACACCTGATTCCATTTGTGCTTCTTTGACGTTGTACCAAATCTATGATGGTGCTTGTTTTATCAGCCCACAATCTTTTCTGAAGGCTTTCCACTAAATTTTGGAACATTACTGCTGGCCATGGGCTTACAGGCTGCCAGGCAAGTAATAAGCTCCTGCTTCAAAACCAGCACCTTTGAGCTTGACTCACATTTCTTGATTACCACACCAGCTCTTCAGTAAAGACATTTTAGTCATTTTTAGTCCTGGGTCACATCCAGACAAATTTCCTGGAAGCATAATGTGGCCTTGGCAAGAGACCACTGTTCCTATACTTTCAAAAGGTACAGAGGAACACACTACAAGCTTTATGTATTCCTTCACTGCTCATGCCAATGCTACAAACCAGGCAGTACGAGTGCTTGTCTGCCCTTCTTTTCAACCAGGCTGTCAGCGGTGCACCAGTGCATCAGACTGCTTTTAAATGCATGGGCGCAGTTAACCCACGATGTTACCAGCTGTAGCTGTAAATTCAAAAGCAAAACTACACACGTAAACAGAATCTGAACTATATACATTCAAAAAACTGATTAACTGAAGGACAGAGAGTCAAATTAGCCGTGTGGAAAAAGGATCCATGAACTGGCTTTAAGCCATAAGTTGTATTACACTGTTGTATTACAAATCGGACCGGCAGGGGTTGGTGAGGGCGTCAAGGGTGTGGGCAGAAAGAGAGAGCAGAGGAATGATGGATGCACAGGAAAAAAAAAGCAAAGGAAAAATCAATGTTGCTCGATGCCTGGCGCGCCATTATAGCTATTGGGTGTCCGGGGCTGGTGGGCCGGTGCCAGGTCCTCTATTAAAGGAACCAGTGAGAACTGAATAGAAGGAGTGAGCTCGACCACAGCCTAGATCCACATTCACATCCAGACCACACTCGTAATGCCTGGGGTACGGCTAAAAATAGCAGGAAGGCATATAGCTCATAATGCAATAAACTTTTAATAAATATGATGCGATATTACAGAGTCTTATTAATACAAAACACACAAAATGCGTTTGTCCTAAAGTCTAAGTAATCGAATCACGGCTGGATCCGGTCTCATCTCATTTCCCATCCTTGATCTGATTTGCTAAGTGTGTGTCTATCACCTTGTCTAGCCAGACTCGTATCATCCATCCCGATTGCATTGCGAAATCCGCTCGGAGACTGGGGAAGGAGGATGGGGGGGTCTGTGTGGCACCTTCACAGCACGCCTGGTTGACTGAATTCGCTCAGCGGGTGGCTTGACCCCCATTTCCTTTTAACAGCAGCTGCATTAGCTAATTGATCGCCGGGCTCTGGGCCAGCTGGGTCCTCATTAATTCAGGTTGGAGGCCTGGGACGGCAGGACAGATGCGATGTGACAGGGACATTAAAGCATGAAACCAGCAGGCCTGGGACCACGACTCAATTCGTAGATGGGACAAATGACGTTTTCTGATAGTTCCGTGGATGTTTCGGCACCTGCCGTCCATTGTTAATTGATGAGCACATGGGGTTAAAAGCGCTTCATGCTCGAATGTATACAAACACTGCTTTTAATTAGAGAGTTTGTTTAACCGGTCACTAACTGGTTTCCTTTACAGACCAACAAATAATCGGCACTAGAACAAACAGATCATATTGCCCTTATGATAGAGCAGACTCGTTTTACCCCTGCGTGCTCTTATTGTGAAGTGGAAAGGTCTAGGAGCAACAACAAGCTCACTGCCGAGTTCCAGCAGCTGCCCACAATCCTAAGATCACCACAATCAATACCAAGTGTTAGCTAAGCTGATATAAAGCACTGCCATCAGACTCTGGACTGATAAAAAAAAAAAAAAGAAACTAGAGGAATAAAGTAGATCATTACTTTAAACTGGTTTTGCTCTTTCCACCCTCATATGCTCCTGTTTCCAAATGGAAGTTAGTCCTTGCAGTCATGTTCCAAAATCTTACTTGTTTACTTTCTGTGTGTGTGCAGGCTGGATGAGGAGACTCAGAAGAGACAGGACGCTGAGAACCAAATGGTCCTGTTCCGAAAGGTGAGGACGACCGGCGTTTTTCCTCATTTACACACGCACACACACACACACACACACACACACACTATTTGAGATCACCAGCCATATTTATTCTGACACCATGTGATCATTAGATTGGAAAATTAGTTTGATAATGACATAACAAATGGCCAGAAGTATGTGGACACCTGACTATAAGCTTGTTGCTGAGTTTCCCACCCCTTTGCGGTTATAACAGCCTCCACTCTTCTAGTAATGTTTCCTGTAGGATTCAGGAGTGTGTCTATTGTGAATTTGTGCACATACAGTCAAAATAGCATTTCTGAGATCAGGCTCTGGTGTTGGACGAAATGGCCAGGCTTGAAATCAGTGTTCCAATTCGACAGCTTGGGGAAGCCTTTAAAGTGTAGAACATGTACTAATATTCACATGTATTTAAAGGATGTTGACGACGCCACTCTGGTTCGTCTGGAGTTGGAGAGGAAGATAGAATCTCTGATGGATGAGATTGAATTCCTCAAGAAGCTCCACGACGAGGTAAGATTCACAAACTTGAGCTCATCTTCCCCCGACAACAGTTTGTTAACGGCTATTTTATTCTTTCCAATACGAGATGAATTACGTTCTGTATATTATAAAACATTTTTTTTTTTTTTTCTGCTCCATTAGGAGATCCAGGATGTGCAGGTGACCTACGAGACTCAGCAGATGAAGATGGAGGTCGAGGCCACGGTCCGTCCCGACCTGACTGCGGCTTTGAGAGACATCAGGGCTCAGTATGAAAACATCGCCACCAAAAACATGCAGGAGTCCGAGGAGTGGTACAAATCCAAGGTAAGAAGGAGTCAGCGACTTCTGAAGTGCCCACAATACACGCCAAATAATTTTACATACAGTAAATAACATACAGTGGTGTGAAAAAGTAATTGTCCCCCTTTCTGGCTGCCTTAGTTTATAGTATTTTGCATTTGCATTTTTAGACGCTTTTATCCAAAGCGACTTACAGTACTGTGCAATCTAAGCAATTGGGGTTTAATCGAAATGGAGATAATTGCTCTGACTGTGGTTCAGTGTAGTCCTATTGCTTCAAAAATGTTTCGTAACTCTGCTCAACCCTTCTGGATGTTCTTAAATCAGGGTATAGTGTTCCTGTAGAAACTTTAAATTGACTGGTTGAGTTGGATATATATTTTTTTATTTTCCTCTCTGTTCCTTCCTGCAGTTCGCTGACCT